>NC_056729.1:1702343151-1702388151 GCF_019279795.1 Protopterus annectens | reverse complement strand
AAAAGTTTACAATGAAAAAAGATCCCTACACATAACTACATCCATTTTGCTGGATAAAGGGCCATATTCATGAAAGCATACACTAAGTATACATGATCTGTGCATTGAAAAGCATCCCTACAACATTTTTTGTGCTGTGTATTCACTCAGACAGATTATGTTAAGTGTACACATAGACTACACTTTGTGGTAGCTTTTATGAATCCCCCCTCAATATTTAAGGCTACAAGAAAATTTGTAGGATCATTTCAAGTTACTAGGCTATTGACCCTGAGGCTATTATAAGGCTAGCCAAGAATTTAGATGATGTTTAAAACAAGTCAGCACCAGATGCCCCTGTCCAGCAGGGACACAGGTGGAATCCCAGGGATATATCTTCTGTTTCCCATCCAGTTATCCAGGTTGCGCTTTAAAAGGGGTAAAGAGGTACTTTGTTTGACGTCGAGAGGGAGTCTATTCCACAGATGGGGGAAGTCTCTGGGATACAAATCTTTCCTGCCAACAAGTCCTATTGATGCAACAGACCAGGTTGAGGCCGCGTGAGTGGGTTACTCGAGTGGAGCTTGACTTGCGGATATGCAGCAATACCATCAAAGCGGGGTCCACGATTGCCTTGTATGCCAGACAAGAGGTCACTTCTGAGAAGTCTCTATGAAACTGAGTAGAGGGATAGGGCTTTTAACCTATCTCTGTATGGTAGATTTTTGAGGCCCTGGATTCTCCTGGTGAGGAATCTATGTGGTCTCTCCAGCTACTGCATGTGCTTTGTGAGGTACATGCAGAATGGGGCATTGTACTCAATAATGGGCCTTATAAGGGAAGAATACAGCGATGTTGTGACCTCCTTGTCCCTGGATGAGATACCCTTACTTATGAGGTGGGCCATGTAGAAAGCTTTCCATACAATGGAAGCAACATGGTGATCAAAAGTCAGGTTGCTATCAATCTGGGTGCCCAAATCCCTCATGACTGATTGCATGCTTAGGACGTTGTTATTAATGTGATAATTTGTGGGGACGTCACTCTCCTAAAATTAGGAGGAAGAAGGTGGGAGTTATGCATGTATTATCTATTCACTCAGAAAAGTGTGCACTTAGTGTAGGCATTCCTGAATTTGGCTCAAAGTTTCTGAATTACACAAACAGTTATTCCTCACTATAAAATGTGTTCTGATATAGCACTTACACAGACTAAAATTACTTAGGCACAAGCTTGGGTATTTTCAGGCCTAAATTAACAGATGATGCAATGGGACTGATTTCAAAATAATTAAAAAGCCAACAATAGGTGTCTGTGTTAAGTCTTAAATGTAGTTTATTTCAATTTTGCTAATCACTTATGCCCAACAGAAGGATGAATATTTTCCAGGGTGAGTGACTATGCAGTACAAGGTAGTTAAGTAATTTGTTTCCAACAGAGCATTACTCAAGTGAAAGTTGAAAGGATTCAAACCCAGATCTCTAGATTCACAGTACATCTATGCTACAACCAAACTGTGTATTAAAATATGATTAGCCTTCAACATGCATCTTGTTATTTATTTGATTGATTTATTTGTGTTTGTTAACTGGGTTGGTGAACTACAATTTCCACTGACAATGCAGCCAAATACCCAAAGAGAATGGATGACTTTGAAATTTCTCCAATTTACAGTAAAAGGCCAGGGAAGGAAAGCTCCATCAAGACAATAATGTAACATGTATACATGTCCAAACAAAGGTGCAAAGGAGCAGAAAAATATTACACAAGTAGTACATTTCAGCATTTATAAGGAAACAAACTGTGGTAGCAGTGTGTTCTAAAGAATAATGCAGATGTTAAGACATTGTTTGATCAAGAGCATGCTATAATCACTGCAACTTATATGCAGTGAAAACAGGCAACAGCAAGGATGTCTGCCATAAATATGTGTAAGACAGAGTCAAACTAACACGGCAGTAACTTAAATGCAAAAAAATCTGAACTACGTAACATCTGACAAAGGCATTCACAACACTCCCAAAATCTGAGATATTTAATTGGAAGAACAGTACAAAGATTAAGTGCAGTACAGACAGCAGTAGAAGCGGGTATGGTACATACAGTAAGGCGATACGTGAAGAATGAGGCACTATTCATGCAGTCTGATGAGCTGAGGCAGGTACAGACTGCAAACTGTGTGGGTGGCAAGAGTGAAGTTGCAAAATGCAAATCACATGCTACGTGTTAATTTTAAATAAGTTAAACAAAAATAAGAACTAGTTTCCTTCTGTAATTCAGACAATAATGTGCTCAAATACAAAACAAGTGGTACTGTAACCCTGCTGAACTGTAGCAAAGTAAACTGCAGTTAGGGTTACGTGTGCATTTTGCACCACATTAAAACTTTCAAAAAATAATACACACACACACACACACACACACACACACACACACACACACACACAATCATTAACTTCTGTAATTGCCCAAAACAGATGGTACTCAAGAGCTACAACTTCTGTAAGACAAGCCTGTCCTACAACACTTAACCTTACGCTATCATGCTTTGACGTTGCCCACTGTTACTATACAAAAGATTAAAGGCTTGACACAACATTTCCTAATCTTAAGCGAAATACAAAAGGTAAAAGGTTTGACATGTCTTAAGCTTAAGTGAAAAAAAGTTCTCGGTGTGACTCAGCTTTTTTCTTCCTTTTTTTCTTTCCTACTTTTGCAATCTTTACACAACTTGCAATGACTGTACAGTCTTAACTAATCAGAACTTCACAGGGCTTGGTTTATCCAGTTTCCCCTCCATCATAGTTCCCTGTACACCCACAGCCATGACTGCACCTAGTTTAGTGTCTGAGGTTTCCAGTATTTAACTGTAGAACATGTTTTTCAACTTTTCGTGATTAAAATTAATATCACCGGCCTTTATAAATCATAGCAGAGAACTGCAAAGAGGAGAGCTTTCTTGTTTGCAGAAGCGATAGTCTTCAGTCCATGCAGTTGTTAATAATGAATATTTGTGCAAGCTTACATCTTTTGTTTAACAATGTATGTATATACTGTTAAATAGGGCTGACCTTATAAAGAAAATCCATAAATCTAGGAGGAATGTTGGTTATTCTGAGGGCAAAATTCATAGCACTATGCCTAAAAGATAGCAGTTTAGAGGCATGCTGTAGAAGATCTTATCTTAAGTAAACTAAACTATATTGTAAAATGAACTTGGAACCTATGATTTACAATTTAACATCTCACTGGTGCTAGGACTACCAATTCTATGATTTCACATACATTAACTTTCATGTACAGAGCTGACCCAGGCCACACCTGGTGAAGCCTAACAAGTCACAAATTAAAAAACTAGTACAAGACTGCTGGGTTATTACTAATTATATCAGAAAACAACAAATCAGGGAGCGCTGTCACCTCACAGTAAGACGCTGTCCGGTTCGATTCTCAGCTACAGCGTCTTCTGCGTGGAGACGTGTGAATGGGCGTACCTTCGTTGAAGGTTGTGTGTCAGGGCTGGTAACTCGGCACGTAAAAATCAACTACCAATCATTAGCAGACCAGAGGTCCGCTGTGGCGACCCCTAACCGGGAAAAGCCGAAAGACGCAAAAAAAGAAGCAATTAATTTACTCTATTACTATTCAATTACTCTATTAAGAGGTTTAAGAGTGCCACACAGAGAGACCTTCTAAAATATTCTCCAATAAGGCCCTTATGTATTCATCATCATTAACTAACAGAATGAACACAGGAAATGCATTCCTGCATTTTAAAATCAAAAGTTACTGCACTTATTTCTACAGGCACAACTACAAAATTAGCAACTTAATTACACCTCTTGACATTGCAGCCTTAAATTTTATGGCGTTTACTATTCAGTGCAGAGGTTTAAGGCTGTGAATTATGGTTCCTGTGGCACAGGGTTCAATTTCTTAACCCCCGATTTGCCTACTGTGTGACCTTGAGCAAGTCACTTAACTAGACAGTGCTTCTGGATTGCACCTGAAAAGGGGCTCTGTGGCCTGTAGGCCTACCTGCTTAACAAATTTAGTATTATTTAGTTTTTGCATTTTCCTACAAACATTCTCCCTAAGGATTAGTTATATCTTTAGAAGAGGGCTTTTTTATTTTGCATTTTTCTTATTTGCTGATGTCAAGAGGTCCTGCACTTCTTGGCTACTATGTGGAACACTGACATTAAAAACAGAAAACAGTTAACCAGCACCACTCTTTACAAAATGAACTACAAACACAATTGCAGGAATGTGTGCATGTGTGTATGCACCTCAACACACAGCAGTATGTGTGTATAGGGTTCCTATTAGAACCTCGAACGCTTGAAATGTTGAATGTCAAATGGTCGACACCATATGATCAACATTTCAAGTGTTCGAAGGTTAAGCATAACGGTGCCGTTCAGTGCAGAATGGGAGAATTTCCCTTTTCTGCACTGAAGTGCGATCTCGGAGTTGGTATATTTAAGTTGGTGTGTGTGGGGGGAGCAGGGGGGCTCGCCTGCACCATTACAGTAATTTTTTTTGTTTGTTTTTTATTATATATTCGAACTTGATCATATGTTGTCGAACATATGGGATTCGAAGTTTTGCAAGTTTGATTATATAATATAGACCCCTGTGTATACGTATATCATTGCACACAGCAATGCAGGTGCATGTCGGTGTGGGGCTGTGGGGTTCAAAGTACTGCACTATGCCCCTAATGCCCCTAGCAATCCTTGTAGAACAAGGATGCTGCAAGCTTATCTGTGATAACAAGCTTCCCATTCAGATTCCATCTATCCAATTTAAAAACTTGTGTTACAGTACAATTAAGATATTTCTGTTAACATAGGTGTTCAAAAATTCTAAGACTAGTATTCCATGTGTTCAAAAGATTTTTTTTTCTCAAAAGATGTACTAAAGCCTGCACATTAACAAAGTTATAATGCTTAACATCAGTCAGTGAACAGAGAGTACAGATATGAATTATTTACAAATGGCAATCCAAGGAAGGATTCTAGGAAAAGAGTAGAGCAGACATGTATCTATACTGTTGCAATAGAAAGTCACAGACTTGCATCTGTCTTGAGCAGGAAAGCTTTTAATAGACTGCTGCCATTGTGTAATGCATCCTGACTGTTCCATTCTGTGTGTCACGGCACACAGTAATACAGTGTGCAAGTACCTATTTTTTAACTGAGCGATAAAGCCTGGTCTTGGTGAATAAAGCGAAGACTTGAAGAACTGCCAAAATGCGTTTTAATCCACACGCAGATTTGTCTGTGAATTTCTGAATGGGTAGAAACAAATTTACACCAGGGTTATTCTCTTGCTTAGAAAACAAGTTACTAAACAAAAAATAAATCACTTTGTTCAAAATGCATGAATCTTTTCCAGAATCTGGCTGATCATTGTGCAAATCTGTGTTAGAGAGACCTCCCCATCAAATCTTACAGTTCTGACACTTTTAATTCAGGTCAAAGCTACAAAAATAAAGCTTGCCACTGAAAATGATGGTTCAAAAAGAGAAGTTACTTTTCCATTTATGAAATTCATATCCTGCAATGGAGAAGTGGCATGCTGTGAAGATTTGAGATGCAGCACCTCTTTCAATGAACTTTTCTCTAGAAGCTATAAAATGACGTGCAATTAAACTGTGCTTAAACAACAGTATACATTCAGAACAGGAAGGTTATAATACACAAATCTTGGAGAATTCGTTGATACAGAAGCTAGGATTACATCATACAGGAACTGTGGACATGGACTACTTGCACTTTTGCAAAGCATCTGGCATGGCACCACACACAAGTTAGCCAACAAATAAATACAAAACAGTATTCAGAAACTTATACGAACTATACTAGGCAATTGATCACAGGGACCATAAGAAGTCTACCCATATACACCTTTAAAGTAGACACACTTAACAGTTACTACCGCACTTTGAGTACTTAATAGTGCCCACCTTCCATATTAAGACGGGTTGTATCTGGTGTAAATTTGTGTATATCCACCCTCAGGCTGGGAATACATTGAGTTAGGAACCTATCCCTCTAGTAAATCCCGTTTCTTTGTGTAAAGTTAGGTCCCTAGTATGAGTATTTGTAGCTCCACAGGTTTTTCAAACAAATAGGAGGTCAAACAGGACTGGGCCTTTTATTGCTTGAAATGTGAGAAATGGGTCACCTTGGTGCAGTCAGTAGGCTGCTGAGTATAAGGAGGGTTGAGCAAATCATTGAGGATAGTTAAGAAATTTAAGGCCTTTCATGTTTTGGTTAAAAATTGTTGGAGTCTTTCCAGTTAAGCCATATGTTTAGATTTGTACATAACAAAGGGGGCACTGCAGTCAATGATGTGCCGATAAGGAAAAAATAAAGTGGTAAGATGACTTCTTTATTTCTTGAAGTTATTCCCTTGGAAATTAACTGAGCCAAAAAGAAGTTTCTGACTATGATGGAAACACAATGACTGAATGAGAGAGAGAGAGAGCTGCCCACATAAGTACCTGGTCTCTTTTGACCGAATCCGTTTCAAGAAGAGTACCACTTAGAATGTATGAGATGGGAACAACGTTTTTGCCAAACGTTATTATGTTGCACTTTTTTGCATTTAGATTGAGACAATTTTGGCTACTTTTAAGGCTGGTCTTGATGGATGGATGAGTAGACACATTTACCCCATGATTATTATTGTATGGTCATGTTCGATTTGGGAGGTAAGCATTATTAAATGTGTTGACTTAAAGATGTATATGGCTCAGCATCTTCTCTTCGCTTTGGTCACTTGTCTAGTATTGTTCCTGTATCCCTAGGCTAGTAGCATATGCAAAACAGTGGCTCAAACAGGAATGCGGGAAAGCATGTCAAAAACTCAAAAACCTAAGAAGTACATCAAGAAAGGGTGAAGAGTGGTTGGTGCTTAAAATTTCTACTTCACACCTTCAAGGTCAGAAGTTCAAACCTCCTCTCTCGACCCAGTCCATGTGGGGTTTGTATGTTTTTCCCAATATTTCACTATATTTTCTACTGTACATTAATCTCGCTCTCCTATTTCCCAAAATAAGCTTTTTAATTCAGTTGCTCACATATACCCTTGAAATTCTGGCTGAAAAGGGTCTATGAAGTACCTGCTTAATACACTAAGAAATAAAATCAAAGAAACACTTTTTTTTTAGACATGTACATGCTCCACATGAGAATTAATGGATCCAAAATAAATAAATGTTATATAATTACCACAGCAACAGAGGTGCAAGAAGGGTCACATTCAGTAACCAGCAGAACTGATGAAGCGAGCATTAGAGTCACTCACCTAGTAAAACTTTGTAGGCTACCAGCTACACTCCTTTCCCATAATGCACCATTTATTTGCATCTCTCTTTATTTCAATTCAGAAGCTTAAAACACGAGAAAGAAGCAAAGGAGAAGGGAAGGAAGTGGAGTGGATATTTCATGATGGAGAATGCAGGGTGGGGATGTTACCAAAGATGGACCTCCTTCTTACTGATCTAGCCTTATGATTAAGCACATACTTTTCATATCTGACTAAAGGAAGTCTGTCTTTGAAAACTAACATAATGAAGTGTCTAATTAACCACACTTAGGTGGCCACTTTCATGGGAACATAGCCCAGATGACTGTGGCCAAAAAAGAAATGGACCTGAATATTATGCCTAGTTTCTAGAGCCTTATTAACGACCAAGCTGTTGTAACACAAATGCAATGCAGTGTTACAGAAAAAAGCTGTTGAAGTAGCCGCTGTTCCAGCGCACACAACATTTTGGAAGAAGGATAAGAAAAGACTCTGTCAAATGCAGAACTGTAGCTAACTCATCTGGCACCATGAAAAGTTCCCTAGACTGGCACAACTCTCAACCCAAAGTTGAGTACCAAAAACAAATTTAACAAGTATTTTCCTAGGTACCACACTAATTGATCTTCCACTGAAAACGTGAATGCAGTGTCGGCATATATTTATGAAACCACAGAACCCTCACAGCTTCAGAAATGAATGCTGGTATTGCACCCACACCCCATCAGCACCTGCCTATCATTCATTCCCCTTAACAACATGCACCATGGAGAGCCACTCTCCTTCATCCCATCCTAGTTATGGTGCTGGCAAAATACAAGGCAAATGGCTACCATCTGTGAAGAGTTAGCTTGGTAAAATTCTTGGCCAGTTTAGCTTTTTGCAAAAGAGACAGTTGTTCATTTTTCTGTAATGATCTAATTCTGCCCATATAAAATTTGATCTGTCTGAAGACATCTGTGTAATGGAGGAGATAATCTACTTTCAGCAGACTCTTGGAAAATATAAAAAGGTTTACAGACTGTTTCAGATTAGATTTTAAGAAACAACCCTTTCTTGTAGAGAACCAAACAAGGACATGTAACAGAAAGTGTTTTTAATTCTGATATTCTCTTAGCAGAAGTAAGCAGAGAAGGACTTCAAATTACATGAAGCTGCTAGTTTAAATGGGGGGCATAACCTTTGCGCCTAGTGGGGTCTCTAATAAAAGTATGAAGAAATACTACTTTAGAGAAGGGCCTCATATGCCTTGTGAGGAGCTAGGAAGTCTATTTGGTGAAACTGGTTAGCACACGCAGCTGAAAAGATTGGTGGTTTAAAACAAAACATCTCATTTGGAACAGTAGAAAACAAAAAGTAGCAGGACACTGCTGTAAACCAAGAACATTTAATAAAAAACTGCCTTTAAAACAATCCTTAAAATGCAATGTAAGCGCTTTCAGGTTACACCCTTCATCAGACATCACACAGTTAAACAGACTACAAATTTAAATTATGCAGCATCCAATAAAATTCAATGAAAAACCCGCCTATTCAGAAGGGTGGGCTTTACTGGTATGACATCATTGAGCCCAGGTGGTTTATGGGCCATGAGTTCTATTATCCATCTCGTATCAGCTAATGCTGTATGTAGTTTTATGTCCCCCCCCCCCTTATACTCAATCTGATGTTGGTGATGACTCTAAATGAAAAACTATGTGTGGGGTGTTGTCGGGCATGTTTAAATAGGGCATTATTTTCATCACCATTCCTGATACTGCTTAGGTGTTGCAAAATTCTAACTTTGAGCATGTTATTTGTCATCCCTACATAAAAAAACATGCAAAACAAATAACATGCTCAAAGTTAGAATTTTGCAACACCTAAGCAGTATCAGGAATGGTGATGAAAATAATGCCCTATTTAAACATGTCCGACAACACCCCACACATAGTTTTTCATTTAGAGTCATCACCAACATCAGATTGAGTATAAGGGGGGGGGGGGACATAAAACTACATACAGCATTAGCTGAAACGAGATGGATAATAGAACTCATGGCCCATAAACCACCTGGGCTCAATGATGTCATACCAGTAAAGCCCACCCTTCTGAATAGGCGGGTTTTTCATTGAATTTTATTGGATGCTGCATAATTTAAATTTGTAGTCTGTTTAACTGTGTGATGTCTGATGAAGGGTGTAACCCGAAAGCGCTTGCATTGCATTTTAAGGATTGTTTTAAAGGCAGTTTTTTATTAAATATTCTTGGTTTACAGCAGTGTCCTGCTACTTTTTGTTTTCTACTTTGGACTTTTGCTTAAGGACACAGGACTTTGGCAGGCGTGAGGTATTTGTGTTGTTCATTCTCATTTGGAACAGTGTTAGACTGAAGATTTAAATGTCTCTGTTTCAATACCAGGTTTAAGCACGGCAGAGTTTTTTTTTTTTGGCAGCTAGCACAAAAGATTAATGCAATGAGTTATTAAAGAAACTCCTGTAATCGAGAGTTTTTAGTCCCTCAGCCTCCATTTGATTACTGTGTGACTCTATGGAAGTTGTTTAACCAGACAGTATTCTGCAGCAACTGGGAAACTGGTCTAAGCTCCTCAGTGGCCTCCTGCATGGCATGCCCAGTAACCTATAAACCTATGGAAGGCTGATTCCTGTTTCAAATGGAAGTTGAAAATGGCCATCATGTGAACTCTGCTGCAGGGATAATTCAATAAATATAATTCAAAGGATAAATCAAAAATTTCTGGTAAATAATGGTTAACTCTGTTGGTGTAGGGGGTAAATACCCTAACTACAACCCAGGCAACCCAAGTTCAAGTAGCAGCTCAGGTGCCCGAGTTGGTGGGGGAAGGGGTGATATGGCACTTCTTGCATGAAGTGTTTTTCTTACTTTCAGTTTGTTTTCTCAACTGAGTTTTTATGAAGTGTTTAGACTTTCTGAACTGCTTTCGAAAAGGCTCTACATCTCAAGACTCAGCTGGCCTCTCTGAAAGCAGAAAATAAATAAGCCTGCATATGACAGTATGACAGAGTAAAATTGGAAACTGGGAAAATGGTTTCAATGTTGGAAATAGAATCAACAAAAATTATGATGTTGTATAAATCACTAATATTGATGGGGATGATGTCATAATGAACGTCACTGAACAGACAAATGCTAGAAGACTTAGGATCTGAAAAGATGGTACTGGACTGAGCAATGATGGCTGAACTGCTACTACCAAGGGAAAGAGTACTACACAGACCAATGTCAAAGTGACCAGCAATGGAAATTAAGTCATTGGTGCCACTACATTAAATGTTGTGACCACTGCCTGATAGAATCAAAAAAGAGAATGTACCAGCACTGAAGGTAAGTGTGCTTACAGTCATATCGCTGATGCTGGCTGCAGTAATGAGGAAGGTGTGCTTACAGTCATATCGCTGATGCTGGCTGCAGTAATGAGGAAGGTGTGCTTACAGTCATATCGCTGATGCTGGCTGCAGTAATGAGGAAGGTGTGCTTACAGTCACATAGCTGATGCTGGCTGCAGTAATGAGGAAGGTGTGCTTACAGTCATACTGCTGATGCTGGCTGCAGTAATGAGGAAGGTGTGCTTACAGTCATATTGCTGATGCTGGCTGCAGTAATGAGGAAGGTGTGCTTACAGTCATACTGCTGATGCTGGCTGCAGTAATGAGGAAGGTGTGCTTACAGTCATATAGCTGATGATGGCTGCAGTAATGAGGAAGGTGTGCTTACAGTCATATAGCTGATGCTGGCTGCAGTAATGAGAAAGGTGTGCTTACAGTCATATCGCTGATGCTGGCTGCAGTAATGAGGAAGGTGTGCTTACAGTCATACTGCTGATGCTGGCTGCAGTAATGAGGAAGGTGTGCTTACAGTCATACTGATGATGCTGGCTGCAGTAATGAGGATGGTGCGCTTACAGTCATATTGAGTGAGGAAGGTGTGCTTACACTCATATTGCTGATGCTGGCTGCAGTAATGAGGAAGGTGTGCTTACACTCATATCGCTGATGCTGGCTGCAGTAATGAGGAAGGTGTGCTTACACTCATATCGCTGATGCTGGCTGCAGTAATGAGGAAGGTGTGCTTGCAGTCATATCGCCGATGCTGGCTGCAGTAATGAGGAAGGTGTGCTTACAGTCATATCGCCGATGCTGGCTGCAGTAATGAAGAAGGTGTGCTTACAGTCATATTGCTGTTGCTGGCTACAGTAATGAGGAATGTGTGCTTACAGTCATACTGCTGATGCTGACTGCAGTAATGAGGAAGGTGTGCTTACAGTCATATTGCTGATGCTGGCTGCAGTAATGAGGAAGGTGTGCTTATAGTTATATTGCTGATGCTGGCTGCAGTAATGAGGAAGGTGTGCTTACACTCATATCGCTGATGCTGGCTGCAGTAATGAGGAAGGTGTGCTTACAGTCATATCGCTGATGCTGGCTGCAGTAATGAGGAAGGTGTGCTTACAGTCATATTACTGATGCTGACTGCAGTAATGAAGAAGGTGTGCTTACAGTCATATCGCTGATGCTGGCTGCAGTAATGAGGAAGGTGTGCTTACAGTCATACTGTTGATGCTGGTTGCAGTAATGAGGAAGGTGTGCTTGCAGTCATACTGCTGATGCTGGCCGCATTAATAAGGTAGGTGTGCTTACAGTCATATTGCTGATGCTGGCTGCAGTAATGAAGAAGGTGTGCTTACAGTCATATCGCTGATGCTGGCTGCAGTAATGAGGAAGGTGTGCTTACAGTCATACTGCTGATGCTGACTGCAGTAATGAGGAAGGTGTGCTTACAGTCATACTGCTGATGCTGGCTGCAGTAATAAGGAAGGTGTGCTTACAGTCATATTGCTGATGCTGGCTGCAGTAATAAGGAAGGTGTGCTTACAGTCATATTGCTGATGCTGGCTGCAGTAATAAGGAAGGTGTGCTTACAGTCATACTGCTGATGCTGGCTGCAGTAATGAGGAAGGTGTGCTTACAGTTATATTGCTGATGCTGGCTGCAGTAATGAGGAAGGTGTGCTTACACTCATATCACTGATGCTGGCTGCAGTAATGAGGAAGGTGTGCTTACAGTCATATCGCTGATGCTGGCTGCAGTAATGTCTGAAAATGTGGCACTGGAAGCCTTGCCACCTAGGACGGGAATGACAGAGTGATGAGGATGAAGCCAAAGAAGCCCTAAAAGGGAAACTTAGTGATGACACGTGGCACTCTAGAATCACGGACACAGGAGTTGATGTTCTAATTTTTCTAGTATAAAAATGCCTTAATGCCATAGCCAACAAATCTTATTTAATGTGCTACAAAGGTATGGGACTCCTGCACCGAAACAGGACATGCAGGTTTTCAGGATAAAGGAGTCTGCACTTCTTGACAATGCAGATTTGGCTGTTTTAACACCATAATGATCAAAAGTTTAAAAGATTCATTTTTAGTCTCTCCAGAGTCCTTTATCAAACAGTTTTATGAAAAGGATGCCCTGGCATGGTTGCAAAGGGTCCTTGCATCAATTCACCAACCCAGTCATCAGACAGTAAATAAATAAATACATAGAAAAAGGATCAGCCACCATTTTCCACAGGGAAAACCTATGAGAAAGAATAATATTTAGGAGCTCCTCACATATAACTCAGTAGGTTTACTTTTCTTTCTTGGGTTTAGCTATTAAACCTGATGAAGTAGGGAAGCCTGTGAAGATGAAAAATGCTCCAAATCAGCTAACTAGAAGGTAAACAAACTTCATGCACTACATAGCACCAGTGTTCGGCCATGGTGTTAAAAGCTTTTACACTTGAAACACCCCAAGGGTGCCATGTTGAATTCCTAGGCTGTAAACATATTTGAGGTGCCTGTTGGCAGGAAGAAGAAACATGCCACAGGTACATCACCTAAATAGTAGTATGAACATCACTAGAGGGAAAAAAAAAAAAAACTATGGACCCAGTCCAGCATTTTGATATTAAAAGAATACATTTTATCCTGCATAAGTAAAGAAAAAGGGCAAGACACTCATATGTCAGGAGAGAATTTAGAGAAAAGGAGGAAAAAACAACTAGTGCACTAACGCTCGTGAAACAAATCAAAAAATCGACTTTCGTAACTAAAAGCCTGGTGACATTTTAATTTTTTTGACATCGAATAGCTTTCCTTTTTTTCTTTTTTCTCCTAGGTACTCCCCCACAAAACTGCCATATATTGAGCCCCTTCCTGCTGGACCCAGGCCCATTTATTTTCTAGATACGAGGACTAACACTCAGATCCTCTAAGACAAGATTTGTCTTAGAGGATGTGCCATCATCCAGGAAAACAGTGAGTCTGGTGCTCAAGGCCATCTTGACCAATAAGAGTTATTTTTGTACGACGTTCCTAATCCTTAGCCCTGGGGGAGGACAATGGCACCTTCATCACCACATGAAAGTAAAGTCATGTATGCACTTACCATAATGGTAGACGTCATTCTCTTCACTGTTGCAGTATTTCTTATAATTGGGATCCCCTGCCAAGAGTGGCCCAATGTCCAGTCAGTATACCAAAGCCTTTAAGTTGCTTAAGGTACACCATACATCAGACATATGTTCCCTGCGTATAGCGTAGGGCACAAAGGTGATGTCAAGACATACTATCCTCAGAACTGAGAGCCCCGGTAGGAACGCCAGTCCAAGGAGCAGAGAGGCAACAAGTACATCCAGAACAGAAAAGAACAAGGGGGAGGAGGGAGGGAGCGAATACTGCAAAAGTGAAGAGAAGGACATCTACCTTTATGGTAAGTTCTTATGCAACTGTATTATGTCCTTTCATTTCATTATTGCAGTATTCTTTACAATAGGAAGAGTGCAAAAACTCAGGAAGAAGAGAGTGGGGAGGAGAAAGGACCAGCAGAGCTCTCTAGGAACCCATGAAGAATGGCCCTAAAGCCAGGTCTAGCTCTGGATATCGCATCCAACTTGTAGTGCTTGGCAAAGGTATGCAATGAAGTCCAGGTAGCTGCCTCAAGAATACAGTTAGTATCCAAACCCTTGCAAAAAGCACCAGGAGAACCCACAGACCTAGTAGAATGAGCCTTAACAGAAGAAGAAGAAGAAGAAGCAGCAGCAGTGCTCTTGCCATGAATGGAATAACAAAAAGAAATGGCTGTAGAAATCCAAGAAGAAATAGTTTGCTTGGAAACAGCCAATCCTAAGGAACCAGGATGAAAGGAAACAAAGAGCTGATCAGATTTACAAAATGTCTTAGTCTTTTACAAATAAAATCTGAGTTGTTTATGCACACCCAAAGTGTGCATCACCTTCTCACTATTAGATTGGGGAGAAGGGTAAATGAATAGAATGATTACGAGACAACTCATTTTGGGCAAAAATGAAGAATTAGTACAAAGGAACATACTGTCCTTATGGAACACGAAAAAGGGAGGACACTCCATAAGGGCTTGAAGCTCAGACACTCATCTGGCAGAAGTAAGGGCTAACAAAGGTACAGTCTTCCAGGAACAATGCTGTAAAGAAGCTGAAGCCGCAGGTTCAAACTGAGCCTGTGTCAATTTTTCCAAAACAAAATTACAATCCCAGGGAGGAGGGACAGGCTTCCTGGAAGACCCAGTATAAAGGACACCTTTAAAAAACTGTTTAGCCACAAAACTAGAATCTAAAGGAGGGGATAAAGGCAGACAAGCAGAAATAGCTGATAAGTGGGCCTTAACAGAAGAATAAGCCAACCCAGCATTGAGCAGTTCACCCAGATAAGATAGAACCAAAGGAACATCCACAGAAAGTGGATCCAGGTTACTAGAAAGACAACAAAACAGAAAACCTCTTCCATTTGGATAAGTAGGATTTCCTAGCTGTGGGCTTCCTGGCCTCCTGCAGGACCCTAAGTATGTCCTCAGAAAACAAGGTGCATGTATGGAATCAAATTCCTGTCACACACAGTGTCAGCTGAAGAGTGGACAGGTGGGGATGGATGAGCATGTATGGAATCAAACTCTTATCACCCACAGTGTCAGCTGTAGAGTGGACAGGTGGGGATGGACAAGAGATCCCTTGTCTTGTGTGAGTAGGTCCACCAAGTGAGGTAACTTGTGATGATTGCCTTTGGCTAAATGCAGAAGAAGAGGGAACCAATGCTGTCTGGGTCAAAAGGGAGTCACCAACAAGATTTTGGGAGCATCCTGCTGTATTTTAAACAGGACTTTTTGAGTGAGAGGAAGGGCAGGGAATACATAAAGAAACATCCCTGTACAGGAACAAGAAATGGTGTCCACCTTCCACAGCAGAGGACCTAGGACTCTGGCAAAAAAAGAGGAAGTTGTCTGTTCAGAGAGGAGGAAAAATTATCCACTTGAGGAATACCCCACTGGTGGACAATGTCCAGAAACACATCCTTGTAGAGCATCCACTCGTAGATTGTGTTATGGACCTGCTCAAAGAGTTTGTCACAATGTTCTGACCTGAGGGAATGAAAACTGCTTGAAGTGTCACACCATACTGGATAGCTAGTTCCTACACCAGAAGTGCCAACTGACACAGGAGATAAAATCTCATCCCCCCCTTTCTTGTAGACACAACACATCACTGTGGTACTGTCTGTAAACACCTTGAGAGGGCCTGGGGAGAATAGAGGGTGAAATGCTTGAACAGCCAGCAAAAAAGCTCTCATCTCTTTGACACTGATGTGGTCTTTCCTTTGTTGAGGTGACCAAGGACCCTGCACCTTTAGAGAGTCAAAGGATACTCCCCATCCCACGTCTAAAGCATCTGTGAACAGCTTGTGAGAGGGAAGAGGGGGTTGAAAAGGCAGCCCTGGATTTAGAGACAGCTGCCGAATCCCCCACTGAAATTCCAGCCTGAACCATGGAAGAAGAGGAACTAAGAAGTCCAGGGGATGAGAATGCTAAAGCCAAACTGACTTTAGAAACCACTGAAGTTTTGTCATGTGGAGTTTGGCAAAAGGGAACATAGGAATAGTGGAGACCATAAAACCCAAAGTTCACAGAAACTCCCTCGCTGTGATTAAGGCCAGAGGAAGAAGGGAATAAAACAAAGAAATAAGAGTCAAGGCATTGGGAGGAGGGAGGGATACCAGCACTGGAATAGTCTAGATCCTGCACCCCAGAAATACATGATCCTGTGAAGGAGTCAGAAAAGACTTTCGGAAATTTATAGTGAAACCCAGGCTTTGCAAGAGAGAGAAATGGCAAAGTGAAGATGCTACAGAAGAATCTATGGAGGATCCCTGAAAAAAAAGAGATGATTAAGTAGGGAAAGACTTTTATCCCCCTTAGCCTGCAAAAAGCAATCACAAGAGCGAGGCATTTGGTGAATACCCTTGTGGCAGTATAAAGGGCAAAGCAGAGAACTGAAAATGCCAGGAAGAAACAGAGAAATGTAAACATTTCCTGAAAATGGGTTGAATAGGGATATGAAGATAAGCATCCTTGAGGTCCAGAGACAGTAGAAAAGCCAGAGGAAGCAGCAGAGGAAATAAAAGTCTAAAGGGACAACATCTGAAAGGAATGAACCTTCAGAAATGTGTTTAGGTAAGAGAGATCTAGAATGGGTCTCCAAGTGCCTTCTTTCCTGGGGATCAAGAACATTCTAGAGTAAACCCACTTCCTCTTTGACAAACTGGAACTTCCTGAATAGCCCCCCCCCCCCCAAGTCAAAATATCCTGAAGCACCCCAGGAAAAAATGTCAAGTCTTCCTGAGGGGGCTGAGGAATGCCCATGAAAGGGAGAAGAGATTTCCGGACCATGTAGTACCATAGGCAGATAATAGTCGGAACGCAGGAATCCTGAGTAATCTTTAACCAAACTGGAAGGGATAGGGAAAGACAAAAAGAAAGAGGTATGTGGCTGAGAATAACAGGATAGTCAACAGCAGCTGGTTTGTCAGAAAAAGAAGATTTCTGTGTCGCAAGAGTATGTATAGCTTTAGCAGGAAGAGCTCCTTTTCCACCCTTTTTATCCTTGGGGAGGAGAGGGAGGCTGCCTCCGAACAAAGGTCCATTTATCATGGTAATTCCTTTGAAATGTAGGCACAGGAAAGTCAAAAACATGTTTTATTTCTTGTAAAGCCTGGCCCTTATCCTGAAGAGACAAACAAATCAGCAATAGCTGCACCAAATAAGTGTCCGTTATGGAGAGGAACATCCATCAACTTAGCCTTAATATCATCAGGCAACGGTTGAAGCCGAAGCCAGAAATATCTCCTTATCACAAAACCAAACGTAGCAGCTCTAGAAGAAACATCTGCTGCATCATAACTGCACTTAATGGAATGGTGAGCCAACTGAGAAGTTGTCGCTAACAGAGAGCAGAAGTCTTCCATCTAGAATCAGGAAAGTTAGAATCCCACTTAAAAAAATTCCCCAAAGGACATCTCCTCAAAAGGAGTGTCAGGACTAATGGACTCCTCTTCCTCAGAACCATAGTCTAAAGGAGAAGGAATCTGGAAGAATAAAGAAGGGATTCCTCATCTGAATCCACTTCCTCCTCAGAGGAATCCCCTAGACCTTTTAAGGGGTGTAGAGCACCAAGATGGAGCAAGAACAGAAACTCCTTGAGGAGGGTTCAAAGCCAAAAGGGCAATAAACAATCCTGAGTGAAATTCTGCCATTTAGTCTGAGTCTCCTTAGGAGCAGGAGAAACATGCTTTGTTTTGGTTTCTTTTTCAAAGGGAAGTCCGCCTTGAAAAACTTAAAAGGCTTAGACCCCAGAAGGCATTCTACAATCATAGTAGGAACTTCCTCCCTAACCAAAATATGAGGAACACCCCTAGGCCCCTCAGTAATAATCAGCCTTGGTTCCCCCTGAACATATGAAGAGGATGTCTGCAAGACCTCCAGGGAGGTGTGCGACATCAGATCCATGCCAGCCTCTGAAGCAGTAATAGTAGAGGAATCCAACAAAGTCGCTGGTCGATCTCTGGGCTTTCACTATCCCTGGGAGAGATGACCAGTGGAGGTGGTATAGGGGAAGAATTAGACCTAGATTTCTTGGCCACTTCTTCATGGATGGCTGACCCTCGGAACAGGAAGTTCCTTCCACAGTGTCTTTTCGCAAAGGCTTAATATATTGCTTCTCTAAATAGAGCCCTTTCTGGATAAGATGTACCCCACAAGCAACAAAACAAAAGGAAAAAAAGATAAGAGCAAAAACCCCAACAGGGCACCTACCTGAAAATGACTTGGAGAACTAGCAAGCAAAGTAGGTGTTCAGAGACCAATGATCAAAGATGGTGTTCGAACTGGCGGCAACGAAGTTCTCAGGATGGTACATCTGGATGTCACCTTTATGCCCTATGCTACATGTGGGGAGCATGTGTGTGATGTACGGTGTACCTTAAACAACCTAAAGGTTTTGGTATACTGGCCAGACATCGGGCCTCCCTTGGCAGGGGATCCCTATTGTAAGGAATACTACAACTGTGAAATGGAAGGACATCTACTTATGTCCCACTATCAATTGTTTTGTGAAAGGGAATGCCTGCATGTTGAAATAGTTTGGTAAAGCCATGAAAAATTACAATTATGTAGTGATCAAGTACAAGTGGAGACTGAACAGGCTGTTTTCAGCAAGAGGCTGAAATGCTTACTCACCTGATAAGACTGGGATGTTAAGAACACTTTGGAGGAGTTCTGTAATCTACTAGACTCTTTAAGAAGGGTAGTGGCAAAAGTAACTGGTGTTTTTTGGGTCCATGTAAGGATGTGAATAAATGGTCCTGCAACTGCAAGACAGTAGGAGTGGCCAAGAGCCTGCCAAAAGTGCAAGCTCTGGTTCCTGTTGACAGAGTGGTTAACATGCCATTTTAATTTTTCCTGGAAGATAGGAACAGTAACTCTGAATTAATAACTAGGGGGGGCTGGTCCCCATTTTCAAGGCAGGAGGGAGTTTCCACTTTCCATTGGAACTGCCTTCCAGTTTATAGCCTGCTACAGACCACCCTCCCAAACCCAGGAACCCCACTCGGCCTTCCTGAGAACACTGGAAAATATGAAGGTCTCGCCAAACACCATTATAATGGGTGACTTCAACTACCCAAACATAGACTGGGAGCATTACTCTAGCTCCAACACCCTAGCCCAAAGTTTCCTAGAATTTAAAAACTCAAATGCTATGGAACAACTTGTTACCACTCCCACAAGAGGGGAAAACATACTGGACCTGATCATCACCAACATGGGGACTCTATGCTCCAGACCAGAAGTGTATCCCTCACTGGTAAGATCAGACCATAAACTAATCTCACTGGATATTCACATCCCGACCCCACCCCCTGCCCAGAAAACCACAGTGAAAAACTTCTCTAAAGCAAATTTCACACTCCTCAAAACCAAGGTGGAATCCTTCAAAGCCCCTGGGCCTGTGGAAAATACGGCCCAGACCGCAGAATCCTTTATAAACGCATTCTATGAACACCTTCAGGAATGCATGGATCATGCGATCCCAAATAAAACCAAGACCCAATCCTCCAAAGGCAGACGTCCTGTCTGGTGGACCACAGCCATAAACAAACTATACAATAGAAGGAGGAAGCTACTAAATGATAGAGCAAAATCCCAAAAAGGGAAGGCATCACTGATCAGTATTAGCAAAAAACTACGGGCACTCATAAAATTGTCTAAGGCCAGCTTCAAGAGAAAAATTGCAAAGGACACTAAGGATAATCACAAGGCTTTCTTTAGTTATGTTAGGAACCTGGGTGGTAATTCCCAGATATGCTCAGAATTAGTCCAAAATGACAAAAAATACACTGAACCCACAGACATTACCAACATCCTAGCTGACAGGTTCAGCGCAAACTCTCCCCCCCTCCCCACCAAAAGGGCAAATATCTATCCCAGCAGAGTGCTGCCCCCCCGACATCTCAGATGCTCAGGTAAGAGCCGCCCTCTCCAAAGCAAAAAACACAGCATCAATGGGACCAGACGGTGTCCCAGGCTGCGTCCTACATGAACTCCAAGAAGAGCTAAACCCAAACATAAAACTACTGTTCAATCTCAGCCTTACTACAGGATATGTGCCCAAAGAGTGGCATACAGCAACAGTGGTCCCTCTCCATAAAGGTGGTGCCTCAACGGATCCTGGAAACTATCGCCCCATAAGCCTGACTAGCTTGGTCTGCAAAGCTATGGAAAGGATCATCATGGACCTCATAAATAAAGATATTGGGGACCTACAGACACTGGATCCTACCCAGTTCGGCTTTGTTAAGGGCAGATCCTGCCTCTTAAACCTGGTTGATTTCTTTAAGCTCACCAGCTTAAATATAAACCCCTATGTGACTAGATGGATTGCAAACTGGCTCAAGGACAAAACCCACATGGTTAGAATTGCTGGAGCCATGTCAGACTCCAAACCAGTTACAAGTGGTGTCCCACAAGGCTCAGTCCTGGGACCTCTCTTGTTCGGTATATATTTCTCGGAGGTACAGGCCAACACGAAGGACTGTGGCGGGCCAAGTTCGCAGATGACTGCAAACTGGGTGCCATAATCAACTCTCCAGCCGACACAAGCATCCTCCAAAAGGGCCTCATAGAAACAGACAACTGGTGCCAGAGCCATGGCCTCAAGCTAAATGCCAAAAAGTGTATAGTCATCCCCTTTGGCAAAAACAAAGTGCCCACAAATTGCCACATAGGTGGTAATCCATTAAGTACAGAAGAAGTAATTAGGGACCTGGGGACCCAAGTTGATAGCAATCTCTCATTTGACAACCACGTGGCCAAAGTGGTTAGAAAAACATTTTATATAGCCCACCTAATCATGAAGGGATTCACATCTAGATCAGGGCCTCTTTACTCATCCCTCATCAGGCCCATAATTGAGTACAATGCCCCTTTTGGGATGTACCTTACCAGACACCTGCAGCAACTGGAAAGACCCCAAAAGTACCTCACCAAGAGGATCAAAGGGCTCAAACAGATGCCATATGCTGCCCGGTTAAAGAAACTCCAGCTCTACTCAGTGGTATACTGCCTGTTCAGAGGCGATCTGTGCCTGACGTATAAAGCCATGTCCAACCCGGAATTAATGGACATGCTGCACCTCAGAAAATCCAAATCCCATCGAGCTACGCGCTCGAGAGACTTGAACCTCAGCACTGAAATAAATAGGACATGCTGGAGGGACAGATTCATAACCCAGAGGCTCCCTTCACTCTGGAATAAAATCCCAGTCCAGGTTAGGCAGAGTCCCTCACTGACTCTCTTCAAGAGGAATCTTGATGAGTGGATGGGAGATCATAGGTTTACCCCGGGTATCACTTCTGTGTCACTGTTAGACAGAGGCACAGTATACTAATCTCGAAAAAGGGCATAGCAAAATTAATTTAAAATGGGTGGCGAAAGCCAAACACATTCTGGCTAGGCTTATAAATGCCCTAGGGCAGATAGCCTAGTATGAACCTATGAACTTACAGATGAATCATACTGTTCCCTCTGGAAAAGCCTTCATAAGGGTGAAGTGAAAAGACTTAGCCTGACAGCTGAGTTTCTGGTTCAGGAGGATCACAACCTGGCCTTGCAACAGCACATTGAGTCTGTCCTTGCAAAGACTGGGCAGTGATCAGGGAAGCTTGCTAGCACTGACTACTTGTGTTTTTTGAACCCACAAAAAGGATAAGACCATATATTGTCACCGAACTTTGGCAGGGTGTCATTTGGTTCCTCTACTTGAGAGAAGACAATTGTATCGCTGTGGAACAAAGTGGTGGATTAATTAGCAATGCTTGATTATCCTGTTCATTTCCTAGCTGTGGAGTTTCTAAATAAACTTTGACTGTCCTCCTTTGTGTTCTGTCCTAGACTGGCATCTCAGCCAGCACCAGTTGCTGCCTTACTGTCCTGGCTGCCGAAACTGAACATGGTCAGATAGGTGGTAAATGGACTCTAAGTTTATTATATTCTCCATTTGCAAATGAGAAAGGGCTGTACTTCATTTTCAGTGTTTGATATCCTCCTGTTGGTATACAAAGTCCCTCTCCTCCTGTTGATATACAAAGTCCCTCTCCTTCTAACATTACTTTTTTGTCCATAAGATAGGGTTTTAACTTTACAAAATTTCCTGTTGGGTACAGTACAAGATTCTAAGCTCAATAGATATTGGATTACTGTAGTAAAGACCATAAGGATGTGGCTGTAACTTCTACTTTGCAGTTTTGTCTTTATAGCAATCATAACTGCTAAAGGACTGATAAATCTGTTTAGCATTCTTGGAATGCCAGTGAGTTAAGTGTACAATGTTTAACTAAACTTCCTAATATCATTCACTTCGCAGACTGATTATACCAACAAAGCTGATTCACTCAAGCAAATGTGTTATGTGACTCAGTCAGATACCTTGGTTTACTGTAACAAGATAATTATGGACAACTTCCTCTTCATTTGGTGCCTCTGGGAAACTCAGGTATTCTAACTAAAGAAAGAAAAGCCCAGGTCAGTCTGGTGCCTTTGCTAGCATGCTAGGCTACAGTAAATGAAATGTGTTTTACTTACATTAAGTATTTATGTATGTGTAATTCGAAGTTGTAGTTTACCAGGGTACAAGTTAAGTCCTAGTGAAGACACAAACAGGTCCTAACTAAATCAGTTTAGTCATCAGGGGACTGCTTCACAGAACTGGTACAGAGGCCTTATAAGCTTAAACAAACAGCCACCTCCCTCATGAAATTCAATACACTGTCAAGGTTCCAAGAATATGGATCCTACTCTGAGATTTGCTATCTGAGTTCTGACTTTACAGCTGCAGAATTCAATAACTTCTGTTTCCACTGTCCTACATTCAATGACCTTTATGTTTAGTCTGTACAGCTACTTGCAATGTTTCCCCATCAGAATAACTCATTAATATGACTGTATTTCAGACTGAGTTGCTTAATCCTTTTGGCTATCATTCCACAGCTGTAATGTACAAATCCCTGATTAACACTGTACTGGTGATGTTGCAGCTCGGCTCACCCTTTGCGATATACTCCTTGGATTTGCAGCAATAATGATAACAGTCTTTAATCAATAGGAGACATTGTAACTAAGCAACAAAGCTGTGGCTGTCAAATTCCAAATCTGTTCTCTAGTTTGCCTGATATTTAGGGAGATTAGGTTAGCTTTACATTCACAGCAAGTGAAGCACGTTATGGGTTGGGCTGTTTCTTTGTTCCTTCTCATACGCAAGTCAAGTTCAGTACTTTATTTGTACAAAAGAAGGGTGTGTGAGGTCTAAATCCAAAGTTGCTAATACAACAAGCAGTTCATAAGTTTCATGCAACACTGCAGTTTTCTCCCTTAGTTAGCCCTGTTCAGAGACGGGCCAGCATATACATCAGCATTTGCACAACACTGTTTCTGGATAAGCAGAATTCAATGGTTTAAAAAACTAATGCATTTATGGCCTAGCGTAAGTGCATTTTAAAGACAAATGTACAGTAAGCATTCACTACAAATTTAACTTGAATTACAATTATGTTAGCAGCCCTTAATTAAAGCCTCAGCGATAAAGCTCACAAAGAGATGGTGCGACAATCCTGCATTTTAAGCATCACTTAGTATAAGGGAGAAACAAAATAGCGTCATTCAAGCAACAAATATACAGACCTTACAGAGGCTTTCTACAGATCCTTCGGGAATTACTTTGGTACCAAGATGGTGCATGTTCTGATCTCAGCTGCTTCCGTAGGCCCTAGACCTTACAATCAGATTTACAGCCACATCTTTATAAAAGAGGTCTATGCCTTGTATTGCAGTGCATCCAGTGAAGTCAGGAATCCCTCTTTCAAAACAGTCAACTACAATTCCAACATGGCATTCTAGACAAAGTGTAGCCCATGAAACCCCTAATTATCCAGTCAACATCCGAGTTTACTAAGCCAACAGAGCCAACAGAATTCCAGTAATGAACTAAAATAAAGAAACAGGTTGATTTATATTAGTTTCTGGCACAGAGGTGCTCCAAACAAGCCCTCTTCCTGGATGCAGCTATCAAACTAATCATTACTACTAAGGCAAGTGCCCTACTAATATGTCATTCAGATCTGCAATATTGAGCAAGTATATTACAGCAGTAACACTAACATACAGACCGGTCTACTCCAAACGTTCCTCAACAGTACACTCGTAACACTATATCAAGGCAGATGTTCTTCATGTTTCACTGTTGCAGTCATCACATTTGGGTTATCCCTGCCAGGGTAGCCCTCGGCCAGCCCAAATACCAGAGGCTTAGTATTTCTGCGTCAGTTGCTGTCACTCAAGGACTGACGTCAGGTCGTCAGTAGTATAAAGTAAGGCAGCCGATGCCATTACATCAGTCTTTCTTGCCACGGAGTCCAAAGCAGAAGCAGTTCGCATGAGTGCCGGTCAGCCGTTACCTGAGTTTCGTCTTCCAAATTGAAGCTAAAGTCATCTAAGTACCTCATTGGGGATCCTTTTTTCTTGCACTAACCAGTCAGAAAAAGTTAACAAGTGTCTCACCTGTGGAAAGCAAATACCACACTGAGACTTTCATTCTTACTGCGTCACTTGCTTAGGCCCAGACCACGTCGTCCCCCGCTGTCACTTTTGTGCTTTGTTCAATGCCAGAACTATATGTCGTCGGGCCCTTATTGTAGCTAGATATTTTTGCTTACAGTCCTTGAATTTTGATATGGCTTCAATAAGCCATCTGACGGCAGATCTTCCGAAAAAACATAAGGATAAAGACAAGAGACAGACCGCAGAGGTCCAAGCCTACTGACGACACTTCCATTAAGCTAGTTGTCAGTTCTCCGGTCCTCAGTGAGGCACTTTCGCAGCACCTGATGCCCGCTTCTGTGGATTCGCAGGCCGCTACCGAGACCCCTTCGGAGTCCAGTATGCTGCAAAAGTCTTCTTCGACTAAGGATCCTGCGGTTGTCTCTCCCTTGGATGGGTATGGAGCCGCTGAGCAGGCACCGGTTTCCGAAGAAGTACTTCACACTACCGATTCTCGACACAAACCAACAACTTCTTTCACGTCTACCATTCTTTCGAAAATGACTGAGTTTCTAAGGTCCAGGATACAAACTACACCCAAAAAACCGACGACCCACTCTCACGCTCCTGCTTCCTTGCCTCAGTCTCAAATGCTTAAAATGGCGTAAGTCCTTATCATGCTTATCAGGGGAAGCCAAGCTACCCATTCCAAAAGAAAAAGGGATCTGTCCCCAGTAGTTTTATCTGAACAAGAGTCTGAAGACTCTGATGCATCTGAATATGACGACATGCAACCCCTTTCTGCTTATGAGGATTTTGATGCAGAGGATTCCATTCCCTCAGCCTCTCCACCCGAGGACTTTTCCTTTGGGGAAACCCTTCATACCTTAAGTGAGCATTTCCAATGGGAATGTCAGGACTACCCTCACTCTAAAAAGAGACTCAGGGAATTCTTAGATCTTCCACAGCACAGACCCCTGGCCATTCGCCCAGTCCTGGATGTTGTGGACGATATTTTCCTGGAATCCAGTTTGACTCCTGACACCCTACCTCCTGCATCCAGAAAACCTGACAAGTATTACAGAGTCCCTGACTCTCACAAATTTCTTTTCAGAAATCCTACTGCTGACTCTCAGGTAATTTCTCAAGGGCCTAAAGGTAGCAAAGCATCCTCTTTTAACAATCCCACCCCCTCAGACAGAGATTCCCCGAGCACTAGACTGATGGAGTAAAAAAGTATACACCTCTGCTACTCTTGCTATTAGTGCACTAAATTGTCAGCTCCATGTGCTAAAATTTCAGCAACATACCATGGAACTCCTCAAACAAAGAATATCTACTTTTCCTGCTTGTGCAGAAAATAAAGAGTTAATGCATTCGGCAAGTCAGGTAACTAAGCACACCTTACACTGTGGTTTTGATGCCCTAGAAGCTTCTTGCAGGGCAGCAGTCACCGGTTCTGTCCTTAGAAGGCATGCATGGCTTAAGGAACAGCCCTTGCCAGACCATGTTAAATCTAAATTGTTGGATGCACCCTTGCACAAAGACAACGTATTTGGCACTAAGGCAGAGGAGGTCTTAAAAAGATGGAAGAAAAAGCTAAATCTATGCAGACAGTTAAGGATTTCTTACAGGTCCAGCCATCCAGGTTCAGTAGGCATTGCCCCTCCAAGCACTGGTCCTTTCCAGCTCCCACCAGGTCAGTTCAGCCCAGACCCTGTGGAAGCAGACTCCCCCACACAGCAGCCACAGGAAATGTGGAGATCAAAACAGTGGACTTACTCCACGTCAAAAACAGGGAGTTCTAAGCCACCCCCTCATGGTAAGAACTCACAATGACTCTCCTCCACCACCCCCTCCCTCTGCCCACCTTCACTTACCCCTAGGAGGAAAACTTTCCTTTCACACAAGCACCTGGGCCACCATTACCAGCGACTGCTGGGTCCTCAACATAGTGTCCCTGGGATACAAATTTCCTTTCCACAGTCTTCCAACCCCAAAAGGGTTCCCAGATCTACCTCCAAACCAGTGGGCAGAGGCGCAAAAGCAAGTCCTTTCCCTGTTCTCTATGAGGGCAATAGAGCACGTTCCTGCAGAACAGAAAGGCCAAGGTGTCTACTCCAGACTTTTTCTGGTACACAGAAAAGAGGACACCTGGCATCCCATCCTCAATCTATCCATTCTAAACACCTTCCTGGTGATACCAAAATTCAAAATGCTCACCCTCCAGCAACTGCTTCCCATGCTCTCCAAGGATGCTTGGCTAGCCACCCTAGACCTTAAAGAGGCCTACCTCCACATTCTTATCAGGGAATCATGCAGGAAATACTTACGTTTCAGGGCAGGATCTCTGCACTTTCAGTTCTCTGCACTTCCCTTTGGCTTATCTACTGCTCCCAGAGTTTTCACAAAATCTCTGGCTCTGGCCATTGCCTTTTGCAGACAAAGGAATATCCAAATTTACCCATACTTAGACGACTTGTCTAATTCAGGCAGACAGCCAAGAAAAGCTGCTCAAGCACCTGGCCTTTGTAAAGTCCCTACTGACCTCCCTAGGGTACACTATCAACAAAAATAAATCCAAACTAGTACACACCCAAAGGATTATATTCCTGGGAGCAAGCCTGGACACAGCATCCCAGATAGCATTCCTTACACCAGAAAAGCAAACTTTCCTGACAACCTACTTCTCTCAACTAGCCACCAGACCCCAGTTGTCTGCAAGGAAAATCCTGCAAGCTCTGGGGTTCATGGCATCTTGTATTCTACTCATTCCATATGCCAGACTGCACATGAGGAAACTTCAATGGTACCTAAAAAGCCTTTGGTTTCAACACTCTCAAGACCTGGAAACTATTATACCCATGATACCTTGCATCAGGAAAGATTTTCTTTGGTGGGCAGCAGCATGCTCCCACAACAAGGGACTACCTTTCTCACCCCCCCCCCCCCGCCACCCAGACCCTCACCACAATGCATCAGTCTATGCCTGGGGTGCACATCTAGACGACAGGATACATGCAGGAACAATGGAGCCCACAGCAAATCCATCTTCACGTCAAACAAAAAGAGATGTTGGCTGTCCAGCACGCATTGACAGCTTTCAGGCCCCTTCTCTCCCCAGGGGCTCTCTTGATCAAAACAGACAACACCACTGTGATGTGGTACATCAACAAGCAGGGAGGGACTCACTCCTACCCTCTATGCAAGGCTGGCCATGACCCTTTGGCACACAGCCTCTGCCATGCAACTACACCTGTTAGCACAATTCCTGCCACATTCTCTAAACTCTATGGCAGATCACTTAAGCAGAAATCTTCTGGACCCACACGAGTGGCAGCTAGACAAAAGAACCTTCATCCTAATAATTCAGAAACGGGGAACCCCAAAGGTCGACCTCCTTGCCTCCCACACCAACCATCAGCTCAGCAAGTTCTGCACCAGAGAGCATCACGGTATGGCTCGGAAAGTGGATGCCCTGTCCTTCCCCTGGGTCAATCTATCGGTCTATGCCTTTCCTCCACTACCTCTCATTACCAGGGCACTGCTCAAAATAAGGAAGGAAAAACTAAGGACAATTTTTATTGCTCCAGACTGGCCTCGTCAGCACTGGTACCCACAGCTGAGCAGCCTGTCCCCACTGCCACCATGGCATCTCACTCAGACACCAACCCTCCTGACCTAGAGGGAAGGAGAATTCATTCATCCCCAATTGCAGACCCTCAATTTGGCATCTTGGCGTATTCCCTAACCACTGATCAATCTGCCAACCTCAGTAAACAGGCATTAGATGTTAATCGCGAGGCCAGATGCCCTAGCACTAGAAAGTCTTATGCTGACAAATGGAAAAGGGTCTGCACCTGGATTCAAGCTAAGGGAGCCGATACGGCACAGCCCTCCCTCCCTCCCTCTCGCCTGGATTACCTAGCTGATCTGCTACACAGTGGTCTCTCTTTCTCCTCTATAAAAATTAATTCTATGAATTTTCATGTCTCTGCTATCTCTGCTCATTTCCCCACTGAGCAGCCCCTTTTCTTACACCCTCTGATCAAACAATTCATAAGAGGGCCTAGCAACTTGAGGCCACACAGAAGACCACCTACCCCAGCTTGGGACCTTAACTTTGTGTTGGAAAAGCTCACCCTGCCCCCCCCCTTTGAACCAATATCTTCAGCAGAGTTAACATTTCTCTCCTGGAAGACAGCTTTTCTTCTGGCCATCACTTCAGCCAGAAAGGTCTTCGAGCTACAAGCACTCATGGCTGTGGAGCCCTTCATCATCTTCCATGCTGACAGGGTTTGCCTCAGGACTAATCCATCCTTCATGCCCAAAGTGGTATCCAGTGTGGCTCTCAACCAATCCATTCATTTGCCCACCTTTTTCCCTAACCCACAGAACAAGGGGGAGAGAATCATGCAATCTCTAGATGTGCACAGACAGCTCAGATTCTATGTAGTTAGGATTAAATCATTCAGAAAGTCTGATCAATTGCTGATTAGCTTTGCTGCAGGGGCGGAGGGCAATGCCATCTCCAAACAAACAATTTCTAAATGGATAGCACACTGCATCCATTTCTGTTACAAGCAACATGGAAAGCCTCCTCCTAAGGGGGTCAGGACTCACTCCACCAGAGCAGCCTCCACCTTTGCAGCTTTCCTCAGAAGGGTCCCCCACCAGGGACATCCTGGAGGTTGCTACCTGGGCATCTCTTCACACTTTCACCAAATATTACCAACCGCCCATCTTCTCCAAATCCAGGGCAGGCTTTTCAACTGCAGTCTTGCATGACATTCTAGCCAGCCCCTATTCTCCTTGACTGCCTCCACCCTTTTCCTCAGCTTTGGGAATCAACCCACATGTGATGACTGCAACAGTGAAACACGAAGAACATAGTACAGTTATGTACACTTACCATAAATGTAGATGTTCGAGTGTATTCACTGTTGCAGTCCTGGTTTCCTTCCCTCCAACCCCCTCTTCTCTCTCTCTATCTCTCTCTCCTTACAAGGGACATTTTGGTATTTACTTTCTGCTGGTGAGATTCTTCCACCATAACCTGGCTCCCACTTGGGGAAATCCTGACAGGGCAAGAAAAACTGATGTAATGGCATTGGCTGCCTTACTTTATACTTCTGACAACCTGACGTCAGTCCTGAAGTGACAGCAACTGACACAGAAATACTAAACCTCTGGTATTCAGGCTGGCCGAGGGCTACCCTGGCAGGGATAACCCAAATGTGATGACTGCAACAGTGAATACACTCGAACATTTACATTTATGGTAAGTGTACACAACTGCACTTTTCATGCAGAGACCTAATCTAATACATAACAGTAAGACATTTGAAAATCCATGCACAACACAGTGAAATGGGCACAAGACAACAATGTTGGTTTACAGTAAGAATCCACACTAAAACAAGATAGGTGCTAAGAAAACATCAGGCAGCATACAACCTCAAGTCCATATGTGACTGATAAAAGAAAGCACACATGGGATATGCAGATGCCAAAGTGCAAATATCCCAATGTTCCACAAAGTTGTACTTGGAAGACACCAAACACTTCAACACAGTACCTTTTCATACGTGGAATAAAAGGATAAACACAATACCTGCAGCAACAGTGGGCACCACAAAAGGTGTATACAGCCTACAGCTGTGCACATGCTCAATCTAGGCAAAAGACAGCTATAACATACTATTGATATTCTGCCGCATGAGAAGTGCAAGTAGCAAGACACTGGCACAGTAGCAAATCAAGGGACAGGCAGCCCAATGGCTACTGAAAGCAACAGGGACCACAGGTATCAGGTCTACACTGTCATTTGATGGGTAAGCTTCAGCAGAAATTTAGCTTAATGTACAAACTTGTGGTAAATGTTGGATCAAATTAACTGAATCAGATCGGGGTGCATTCACTGGAATGTACCGTGACATGTCTGGTATTGGGACTGTTGGCCTCACAACATCTGACGTGTTGCAAACAGTCAGAAGACCACTATGAGTGGCAACATTACCACCGTGCTCTACTAACCAACATGGGAGATGCACAACAGCTTTCACAGATACAACATCTGATGACCAAGTTGTTGACTTTCATCTAAGCTCCCTGTTGCATTTATTTGTATTTATTTTACATTTGTTGACCGGGAAAGTCCGATTGGAATGAGGTCCATTTACAGCAGAGTCCCGGGGAGAAAAGCTCCACAATTAAACAATATGTACAGTGGTATTTTTACAATCCAAGATATTTCATACAAGAAGAACACATTTACAATGGTTTGTTCAAGCTAGCTTAATTTATACATATTAGGCCCCGAATGGCAGTTTTATATGCCTTGGGAGAAAAAAACTCCACCGTAACAATACAGTCAGCAGAGACATCACATAAAGACAGTATAAATTGACAATATTTTGTGCTAAGCAAGTTTAAATGTATCCAGAGGTAGGCCCTGTATGGCAGTTTTGAGGAGTTCTTAGTACTGTAATATAGAGACAGTAAGCAGAGTATAGAGGAAGGTAGGAAGTATTTCAGGAGAGCAGGAAAGCATTTATGTGATGCAAGGGCAGAGCCAGGAATGCAAGAGGTGTGATTTAAGTGATTTTTTGAAGAGTGAGATAGATGGTGCTGAGGAAATATTCTGGGGAGGTTATTCCACATTTTTGCTATGGTATGAGAGAAAAGAGCTTTTCCTGCAGTGTTGTTGGCATGAGTTATACGCAAAAGGATTTTGTTGGATGAATGGAGTGGACAGTTTGCCGAGTATTGGTTCAGTAGTTGGTTTAGGGCTGGAGTCTTGTGGGGATTCCTTAGGATGTTATAGGTGAGGACTAGTTGGTGGTAACTAATTAAATGAGGAAGTTCTAACCACTGTAACTCCTTTAGAACAAGTCAATGATGGCTTCTAAAAGCAGAGTTATTGGCGAATTTAGCAATCGTATTGTAACATGACTCTAGTTTGTTCATATCTGTTTTCCTAATGCGGGTTAGGATTGGAGATGCATGCATTAGGGTAGACAGAAGGTGGGTTTGGGCTAGGGTGACCCGTGCTTGGTCTGATAGGAAGGGTTTGTGTTTGTATATGATTCCTAATTTTTTACGTACTTTTTAATGGTTTGAGAGATATGGACATCGAAGTGAAGATCTTTATCTATTTCAATGCCAAGGAGCTTAGTATGGAGGGAGGGGGAAATTGTGGTGCCATTTTTGGAGGTGGTAGTGAAGGAAAGAGGTGTGGATCTGTATTTGTTAGGGGTGAATAGGAGTAATTTGGTCTTGTTGTGGTTAAGAATCAGTTGGATATCAGTAATCCATTTTTCAATGGAGCTGAAGGATTCCTGGGTAAGGTTTTGAAGAGTGGTTAGGGATGGGGCTGAGCAGATTAAGGTGGAGTCATCTGCATACTGTATGAGTGATGCGTGCAGTGTGGAGGTGTGCAGTCTGTTGGTGAAAATAGTGAATAGTAATGGGCCCAGTATTAAGCCTTGTGGAACACCTATGGTGGATGATAGTAAGGGTGATAGTACTCCTTGCCATTTGACTGATTGTTTCCTATTGAGCCTTGTGGAACACCTATGGTGGATGATAGTAAGGGTGATAGTACTCCTTGCCATTTGACTGATTGTTTCCTATCAGAGAGATAGTTTTTGAACCAAGCAGTTGTGGAGGGTGCAAAGGACATGGAGGATAGAGTGTCTAGAAGTAGGTTATGTGTGACCATGTCAAATGCCTTAGAGAGATCTAAGAATATGGCTGATACAAAGTTATTTCTAAGATGGTTAACCTGGTTAGTAAAAGACAGAAGAGCAGTAGTTGTACTATGGTTTGGGCGGAAGCCATGCTGAGCTGAGGAGAGGAGATTATGTGAGGTTAGGAAATGCATCACTTGGGTGTGAATACATTTTTCAAGGAGCTTGGACGGGGGGGATAGGATAGCAATGGGGCAGTAGCTTGATAGCTCATAGGAGTTGCCACCTTTGTGTAGGGGGATAATATATGATATTTTCCATAGTTGGGGGATGTAAGCTTCTTGTATGGAGCGGTTAATCAGAACTGAGACAGGGTAGGCTAGGGATTGTGTGGCTAATTTTAGGAAATTAGTGGGTAAGCCATCAACTGCGAGAGTGGTAGGTTTTAGTTTTGAGAGTATTTTTTTGACTATGGGAGGTTGGTACGGGTGAGAGAATAAATGATGGTATATTACTCTGATCCTTAGTGGGGGTGGATAGAGAGTTATTGCTAGATAGCTGGGTAGATAGTGATAGAATAGAATCTGTGAAGTGATGGTTGAATTGAGAAGCTACGCTGTCATTGTTAGTGTTTGTGTTGGGAGCTGGGGTGGTAGTTTTGCCAGGTTTCAGAAGGGAATTGATAGCCTGCCAGAACTTTTGTGGGTTTTTGGAATGTTTGTTTTAGATATTTAGGAAGTAGCTTTGTTTATCTAGTTTTGTTTGTCTTTTGGCTTGATTACGAAGTTGTTGATAGTTCTGTCTATTTAAGCTAGTGTTGTTCTTTTTCCAGATCGTCCAGGCATTGTCTTTGGCTTTTAGTAAGCCTTTTGTAGTCCTAGTCAGCCAAGGGGCATAGTTTACTTTGGTTCTAAGTTTTCTAATGGGAGCTACCGTATTAAGAACATTCATAAAAGTACTATTGAAAAGTTTATCTGCCTGGTCTAGTGCTAGAGTATGTAATGGGTGCCAATTACATTGTTGTAACATACTGTTTCATTATACAGTATGGATTTGGGTGTGCTTACCTTTTTACAAAGAAGGAAAGTGGGGCAGTGATTGCTGAGTGTACCAGGTAAGCAGCCCACGTGATAATTCTGCTTGGGGAAGTTTACTAAAGTCCAATCTAGAATTGACTGTTTCTGGGATTTTTTGTCCACTCTGATGGGTTCTTGGATTAGTTGTGAGAATCTGAATAAGTTAATATGGTTTGTGGGATTGCTAGAATTGCAGGATAGCCAGTCTAGGTTTAGGTCTCCTAACAGGATAGTTTCTTGTGGCAGGTTGGCTGTAGCCCATTGTAAGATTTCCTCTATTATTGGGGAGTTATTTCCTGGAGGGATGCAACTCCATAGGATGTTGATTCTTTTTGTTTTTTAGGGATAAAATTGAGCCTAATGTTTCTGCATTTAGGAATTTGGGAAGTGGGGTTTACAGAGGCTGGAGGCTGAGTGTGTTTTTAAATAGAATTGCAACTCCGCCTCCCTTTCTAGCATCTCTGTCTAGTCTTAAGATGTTATAGCCTGGTGGGAGAATTTCTTCATTTTGGGTGGAGGGTTTTAGCCAGGTTTCAGTAATGGTTAGTAAATCTGGGGAGTAGTGGGCTATGAATGTGTGTAGGTCATGCAGTTTGTTAGATATACTTCTTGAGTTTAGGTTAATAATAAGTAGGTCTGATTTCTGTTTGTGTGAGAGAAAGTTGTTGCATGGACCTGGGTTGGGGTGTATGTCTCCTGAGATTAGTAAACATCTTTTGTACAATAGTTTGAGTTTTATAGCATGTGCTAGGTCTATATTTGCTCTAGGTAGTGTTTGTCTTCTGAGAGGTAGTGTGGTGTGTGTTTTGTATATATAGAATAATGAGCTATCATTAAATAGTGTAGAGCAGATTGTAAAATGTATGTGTCTGTGTGTGTGAAAGTATGTGTTGTGTGGAAGGTACTGTTTAATGGCATATTAGTGGGTGTGGATGTGGTGTAGGTTACAGTGGAGAGTTAGTACTAGTACAGGTAGTATGAATTGCATGGTTTGTCTAGTTACTAGAGATACTGAGATAGGAAGTAAGATGGGTGTGGTAGTGGTTGGATCTTAGTTCTTTAGTTTGGCTATTGGGTGGGGTGCTTAGTTTGGGTGTGGCTGGGTGTAATTGAAGGACGTTGCTGACTGGTGTGGAGATTGGATTGGTTTTGAGGGTATAGTATAAGTTTAGCTGCACTGGGGTGGGTGGGATTTGGGGGTAGGGGAGAGGAGTGAGCCCGGAGGGCGAACGGAGCGGGAAAAACCAAGAGGTGAGGTGGCTCAGGAAAAAACAATCAGTGAACAGGATTTCAACTGCAGGTAAAGCCAGGGAGTCGGTTGTATCTTTGTGGTGTCTGCACTAAAAGTATGTTCAAGAACTGTTATAATGTCTACAAAAAAGAAAAAACCCAGGGAGAAAGAGAATTATTAAGTGGAATATTCTGTTTAGGGGCAGAGAGAAATCCTATTTGGTAAGTCTGCAAAGGTCTTATAAAATGGGTTTAGCAGGACCTTTTTAGAGTGAAATGCTGCCACCTGGTGGTGAAGAAGGGGGAGTGATGCACAGCAGTTTAGGAGTCTGCACAATGCTTGTAATGCTTTTAAGGGGTTAGTAGGAGCAGTCGGGGGATAACCATGGACTCAGGGGGCTTGCGGCAGGCTGCTATCGCATACACTGATTAGGATGCTGGATAACATTATAATGCTGTTACAATATTGCCCTTAGAGCCCTTAGAGCTACATACACCGAGTTGTCCCTGTAGGAGTGGAATTGAGCCTTTTTCTCTTTGGGAGGCAATTGTTATGCCTGGGAGCAGGGTATCCTCAGACGTCCTCACTATGACCGGAGGGATTCCTGACAGGAAATACTATCCTTAGGCACTTATAAACACGGCAATGTTTCCCCTTATTGTGTGTGGATTCGTTTGCAGCTATGAAGTCCATGAGATCACAATTTTAGGTTGTAAATTATGGAAATATTACTAATAATGGTCATTATCCCAATACATCATTCACACAATGACATGCGCAAAAATAAAATAATTTATATTTTGAAAGTTAGGTCCACTGAAAATGTCTGCAGCTATTGTGGCTAATTAAGTATAGTTAAAATAAATGCTATGCTTGCATTTTAGAATGGTGATGAAGTCAGACCAGAAAAAACAGCAGTGGAACCCTAACTAACATAACTGCACAGGCAGCTGAATTAGGCATCAAGCTGACATTTAAGACATCACTTCACCTTTTTATTTTACTTTAGTTTAAAAGCAAATGTTAAATGTCGCAGAACTGCAGCTGTGAGCTATTACATTGTCTTCTGATGGTGATAAACTTCAATGTAATAGGAAGTGGAACTCTGAGCACTTTATCTTCTTTGATTAAGTCCAAGATTGTCATTTCTTGGAATATTCACTTTTCTCCAGAACATGGTGATTTCAGAGTTGACATATATTTGTTCAGGAGGGTCAGGGCTTGCCCCTGTCATCAGAGGATTCAGAGTGGCTTGTCTGACTTGAAGGATGGGAAAACATTTTGTTTAATCTCCTTGCATCCTTAAGTGCTCTTTAGGTCAGCTTGTTCTCAGAGCTTTGTCAACATTTTAAGTCGAGCTTGGCTTATTCATTGCTTTAGTGCTGAAAATAATCACCAGGAAGCAAGCAATCCTGTAATGTCCAGGTGTGTAGTCTAAACAAATGCCACTAATTTTGTGAGCTGCCTTCTCCTACAACGCTGTCTGCCTCTCCAGATGACTTGCACAGACTCTACAAAACAGCTCTTGTCCAACCTTCCCTTCTGAGTTCCACAACTACATCTAAGCAACTTACTGTAAAAGGCAGTATATAAGCAACTTAGACTTTTTAAATCAACACTGCATATCTCTCCTCATTATCGTAGAATTATTCAAAACAGAAGCACAATAACTGACTTACATATGTTTGTGGCATTGGCCTTGTGTGATGCATATCAATGGTGAGTTCTCCAAAGGACTAGGGATGAATTGCAGTTTGTTTGCAAGGTGTCTGGACTGATGAGAGTTTATGTTTAATGCTGCAGCTACAATGAGGAGACCATACCCAATATAGGCAAAACATGTTCCTTTGCCTATTGCACTTTTGTCTTTTGGAGTTAGGAAGTGTGACACTTGTATGGCCCAGAAGAATAAAATAATGACTTCTGTCCTAAAATGATCAAACTGTTTTTTAAATATGGCATTTGGTCAGAGCAATGCCTAATATTTAAAGAGGTGTTGTTTCAAAGAAGATGAGTGAGTGATTTGTGATGTGCACCAAAGCTACATTTTTTTGGAGTGGTTAGGAGTTTAAAGTTTTGTAGCCTGATGGACAGAAGTATGACATCTGCTTCAAGATGGGACTATATGGTAGACAAAGCAGGGATGATCTTATACATTACCATACTGTCAGCAGAGAGGAGCAATGGAAGTTTAGGAGTGTACTGAAGTAGAAAACAACAAATGGACAAAATTTAAACCTTGTAGAACTCCCTGTGTAAAAAGAGAAGGATGCAATTTGGGACACAGAGTTCCCAATTTTCAGTAAAAATTATTTATGAATTTAGGAAATGTGTAAACCATGTAAAGGCTTTAGGACTAAAGCCTGCATAAATGAGGGCACCATGATCTAAGCTCATGGGATCCAATGAGATCTAGGAAGGAAGGCTGCTCGTGTAGTTACCATTATCCAGCAGTGATGAAAACATCACTTAGGATCAGGAGAGCTGTCCATGGTGCTGCAGAAAGTACAGTTTTGTACCTACCATAAATGTAGATGTCCGAGAGGAATGCATCTGCAGTCTTTACAAATGGGTTGTCCTGTCGTCAGGCAGCCCTTCGGTTGGCCGGATTCCAAAGTCTGGGTCTGGCTTCGGCTGGTGTCGCACTTCACCCGATGTCATTGCGGCAGTTATTCGGGTATAAAGGCATCAGCCGACGCCATTTTCCTCAGTGTTTCTTGCCCCAGATGCCAGGTGCCCTCTTGGATGGCTAAATTTGGATAAATGTCAAAGTTTCCAAATAGTAGAGAGCAAACACACAAAATAAGCATGTATGTACATATATACAAACAAATACACCATAATAGATCCCCCCCAAGCTAGCTGAAGATTGGCAAATACCCTAGGAGTACCTCAGAGGGGAAAGAGGGTGGGTAATCCTGACTGCAGATGCATTCCTCTCGGACATCTACATTTATGGTAGGTACAAAACTGTACTATGTCCTTCAAGGATGCATCTGCAGTCTTCTAAATGGGTAGAATACCATAGCTAAACTAGGGGAGGAGGAAATGAGAAGATATTATGGTGTAGTTGGGATCCCTTGCAAAACAGCAGTGGCAAAACCAGCACGGGATCTAGAGTATAGAAATAAGTTATAATGCTTGGCAAATGTATGCACGGAGGTCCAAGTAGCAGCCTCTATAATGTCCTTGGTAGCCACTCCTCGTAAGAAAGCTGTGGTAGTGGCAGTAGCCCTTGTGGAGTGAGGCCTGATGTTCTCTGGAGTTTTCTTTCCATGGTAGGAGTAACAAAATCTAATGCAATTTCCTATCCATTTGGAGATTGTCTGTTTAGAAATTGGTTTTCCTTCCTTTCCTGTTGCATATGCTACCAGAAGCTGGTCAGTTTTTCTATTGTTTTTTGTCCTGTCCAGGTAGTAGCGTAATTGTCTGTGTACATCCAAGGTATGTAAGAGCTTTTCTCCCCTGTTCTGTGGGTTGGGGAAGAATGTAGGAAGGTGGATAGCCTGATTTAAAGAGACTCTGGATACCACCTTAGGCATAAATGTAGGATTTGTTCTCATGGACACTCTATCTTGATGGAAGATCAGGAAGGGTTGCACTGCCATTAATGCCTGTAGTTCAAAGACCCTTCTTGCTGAAGTTATTGCCAGCAGGAAAGCAGTCTTCCAGGATAAGTATTGTAATTCTGCTGTTGCTGCTGGTTGAAAGGAGGAAGAGTCAGTTTTTCTAGCACAAAGTTCAAGTCCCATGCTGGCAATGGAGGTTTCCTGGGAGGTTTTACATTTTTAATTCCTCTCAGAAACTGTCTGAGCAGAGGATGCGAGAAGACAGGAGGATCCAAGCTGTATTCTGCTGAAATAGCTGATGCATGTATCTTGATGGAAGAATAGGACAGGCCTGTATGGAAGAGCTCCGCCAAGTACTCCAGGATGTTGGCTATGTTCACCAGTGTCACATCTTGCCCCTTTGCAGTACTCCAGATGAGATATCTTTTCCATTTTGCTGCATAATTCTTTCTTGTTGAAGGTCTACGAGCCTCCATGATTATGTCTTTAACCCTTTGGGATAAATTTGGGTTAATTGCTTGTATGTAATGTTCCAGGCAGTTAGCTGCAGAGTTTTTAGGTTTGGATGCAGGATGTTGTAGTTGTTCTGTGTTAGCAGTAATGGGATCAGGGGCAGTGTCCATATTTGTTTCCGGGACATGCTCCTCAGCAGTGGATACCAATGTTGTCTTGGCCAGTCTGGGGCTATCAGGATGATCCTCGGATGCTCCTCTTTGATCTTCAGAAGCACCTTGTGCATCAAAGGAAGTGGTGGGAATGCGTATGCTGTCAGGTTTTTCCAACTGAAAGATAGGGAGTCCACCTTCCAAGCAAGTGGGTGGTAAGTCCTTGTGCAGAATTTCTTCAACTGGTGATTGAATGGGGATGCAAACAAGTCTATTTGTGGTAATCCCCATTCTCTTGTGATGGTTTTGAAGATGTCCGGATGCAGCATCCATTCGTGGGCATCTGTTGTAGTTCTGCCTAATATGTCTGCTAGAATGTTCTCCTTCCCTGGTACATAAATTGCCTGTAACTGAATGTTGTAGCTCAGAGCCACATCCCATAGGTCCAGTGCCAGCCGGCATAGAGGGTATGAGTGTGTGCCTCCCTGTTTGTTGATGTACCACATAACTGTGGTGTTGTCTGTCCTTATCATCAACTGGCCTTCTTGGAGAAAAGGTCTGAATGCCTGGATTGCCAATTTTACTGCCATCATTTCTTTTAGATTTATGTGCAGATGCAGCTGGTCTTGAGTCCACAGGCCTTGAATGCACTTGTCCATCATGTGTGCCCCCCAACCGAGGTCTGAGGCATCTGTCGTGATGGTTTGTCTTGGTTGACTTTTGCAGAAGGGCAATCCTGTGTTTGATTGGCAGGCCTGAGCCCACCATAGGAACTCTTGCTTCAGGCATGGGATCATTGGAATTTTGGTTTCTAGGCTGTGCTTGTGCTGGGACCACAAATTCTTTAGGTACCACTGTAGCTTTCTCATATGCATCCTGGCATGATGGACCAGTATTATGCAGGATGCCATGAAGCCTAGAGCTTGTAGCACTTTTCTTGCAGTTAGATGGTTCTGCTTTGTTAAAGCCAAGAAGTAAAGAGGAAGTTGCTCTTTCTTTTCTGCAGTTAGAAATGCCATTTGTTTTGATGTGTCCAGTTCTGAACCCAGAAAAGTTATTCTTTGGGATGGAATCAGCCTTGACTTTTTTGTATTGACTGTATATCCCAGGGCTTGCAGCAGGTAGATGACTCTTTGTAAGTCTTCTGTTGGTTTGTTTTTGTTGTCCGCTTGTATCAGGCAGTCGTCCAGGTAGGGATAGATTTGAATCCCCTGAAGTCTACAATGAGCGATTACTGATGCCAGGCATTTCGTGAACACTCTGGGCGCAGTAGATAAGCCAAAGGGCAATGCTGAGAATTGATAATGCTCTGATCCTGCAAGAAATCTGAGGTATCTTCTGCAAATTGGTCTTATGGGGACGTGCAGGTATGCCTCCTTGAGATCTAGAGTTACCAGCCAAGACTCCTTGCCCAGCATGGGAAGAAGCTGCTGTAGGGTCAGCATTTTGAATTTTGGAACAATGAGGAATGTGTTTAAAGCGGACAGGTCTAGAATAGGCCTCCATTTGTTTTCTTTTCTTGGTACCAGGAAGAGTCTGGCGTAAAATCCCTTCCCTTGCTCCATAGATGGTACCTTTTCCACAGCTCTCATTCTTAATAATTGAGATATTTGTTTTAGAGCTTCTGTCCTTTGAGTAGGTGGAAGGTTTGGCATTCCTCTCTTTCCTGGTAGAGTATGGAAATGGAACCTGTAACCTTGGTCTATAGTTTTCAAAATCCATTTTTCTCTTGTAATGCAGTGCCAGTTTCTTGAAAATAAGGTTAGCTTTCCGCCTAAGGGTGCTTCTAGTTGTTCCCTGGTAGGCGGTGCCACCGCCAAGTCACTGTGATTGAGTTGTTGTAGTGGTGGTGGCTGTATCCGTGCCTCGTTGGTTGTTACCCTGCCACTGGCGACCCCTATAGGCACCCCTGGATTGGTTTCTGCCTCTAGAGCACCTATTCCTGCCTCTTTGTGCCTTAGAGGAGTCCGGAAAGGACCAATTCTTGGAGGGCCAGTTCCTGCTAAACCTTGGAGGTTGAACTTGTAAGAAATCTTTCACTGTTTGCACAGATTTTGCTTTCTCTTCCATCTTTTTTAGTACCTGCTGTGCAGGGGAACCAAATAAATTGACCTTGTCCATAGGTGCATCCAAAAGCTTAGATTTGACGTGTTCTGGTAATGCCTGTTCTTTCAACCATGCATGCCTCCTGATAAATGTGCCAGCCATGGCTGATCTAAAGGAAGCCTCCAGTGCATCATAGCCACATTTTAAAGAATGGTTACTAACCTGCTGTATATTATGTACCATTTCTTGAACATACTTTTTATCTAAAGATTCTTCAGAGGACAGCTTTTTAGTCAACTGGTCAAGCATAAACTATTGATATTGAAGCATATGAAATTGGCAGTTCAAAGCTCTAGCTGACAAAGTAGCAGAGGTGTAAACTTTTTTACCCCATCTCTCTAAGGACCTGGATTCCCTCTCAGAGGGGAGGGGGTTTTTAGAAGAAGTAGCTGCTACAGCTTTAGGACCCTGGGAAATAGGATCCGCAAAAGGAGCCTTATATAAGTGGTGTTGAGTGTCGGGGACCCTGTAGTACCTATCGGGCTTAGCAGGAGCCGGAGGTAAAGAATCAGGAGCAGAGCAAGCATCATTAAATGCATCATCAACAACAGGGAGAACTGGAGGTATAGCTAAAGGCCTGTGCTGTGGCAAATGTAGAAAGGTCCTAAGCCTTTTTCTAGAGTCTGAGAAATCTTGGCCCTGCCACTGAAATTGTTCCCTCATAGCATGCAAGGTTTCCCCAAAGGAAAATTCCTCAGGAGGAGAGGCTGAAGGGATGGACTCCTCAGCATCAGAGTCTTCGTAAGGAGAATAAGAAGCCTCAGGAGGGTCTGTATGTTCTGAGTCATCAGAGGAATCATCTGTGGATACTGGCTCAGGGGGCTCTGCTCTAGGCCTCTTTTCTGGAGGAGGGAGAGAGGCCCTGTCTGGATGAGGCTGGGCTCCACGAATTAAAGAGATGAGATCCTCAGCCAAAGAAAGCATATGGGAGCTGGTGCTGGGCCTGTGAGAGGGGGGCTTGGCAGGCACAGGTTTTGATGCTTTGGCTGCTTTAGCCCTAGCAAAGGCCTTAATAGACATGGCTGGAGGAGGCCTAGCAGCTCCACGTGCAGGGGTAGACATATCCAGGGGAATGGTGTCTGATAAATCCTGTGAAACCGCAACAGAAGGTTGGATTTCAGAAGCCGTTTCTACCAGGTTAGAAGAGGCCTCGGTAGAAGGCAAGATATCGGCTGAAGAAAGAACCGCTTGCTCGGTTTCAGCCGAAACCGAGACACTCGTGGTTTGCTTAACCGCGGTTTCGGCCGAAACCGCGGACCGCGAGTGTCGGTCCTTTTCTTTACGTTTTTTGGTTATTTGCGTAGTCGGAGGATCCGACGGCATAATGTAGGCAAAATCGGAGCCGAAAATCTGCTCAGCAAAGTCCGACCGACGTCTAAGCGTCCGTCGGTTAAAAGAAGCACAGGCTAGACAAGCTGCTACGTCGTGGTCTGGGCCTAAACAATGTATGCAATAGGAGTGGAAATCTTTATGAGGTATTTGTTTCCCACAAGATAAACAGTTATTAACTTTTTCTGACATCGGCTGAGGCAAGAAAGAGTCCCCAACGGGGTACTTAGCTTTATAGAAGTCTTCGAAGTAGTATTCGGTAGTAGTAATCTCTGGATCTGACCGACCGGCACTTGCGAACAGCTTCTGCTTCGGGCACCACGCGGCAAGAAAGACTGGGGAAAATGGCGTCGGCTGATGCCTTTATACCCGAATAACTGCCGCAATGACGTCGGGTGAAGTGCGACACCAGCCGAAGCCAGACCCAGACTTTGGAATCCGGCCGACCGAAGGGCTGCCTGACGACAGGACAACCCATTTGTAAAGACTGCAGATGCATCCTTGAAGGACATCCATAAAATATGGTTGTCCATGGTGCTTCTGCAGGACTAGAAAACAGGTTTGTCCACAGTGCTTCTGCAGGACTAGAAAACAGGTTTGTCCACGGTGCTGCTGCAGGACTAGAAAACATGTCTGTCCATGGTGCTTCTGCAGGACTAGAAAACATGTCTGTCCATGGTGCTGCTGCAGGACTAGAAAACATGTTTATCCATGGTGCTTCTGCAGGACTAGAAAACATGTTTATCCATGGTGCTTCTGCAGGACTAGAAAACATGTTTATCCAAGGTGCTTCTGCAGGACTAGAAAACATGTCTGTCCATGGTGCTTCTGCAGGACTAGAAAACATGCTTCTGCCTGGATAGAATCTTTTATTGTTTGAAGTAGGAGGACACTTCAAAGTAAACATTATCAATTTTTCCCAAAAGGTACTGAGTACGAGGACGGATCTGAAATCACTAGTGAATTTAAAATGACATCTTTTGCATAAATGCTGAATAAGGTTTTGTTTCCAGATGTCATAAAAGATGCTCTGAAAGAGATAAACAATGAAGTGAAAGACAGCGATAGTAAGAAAATCTTTACACTTTTTTTTTAAACCATGACAGCAAAAAGCGAGTGCCAAGGTGCTGCTTATGGGTGGGATGTGCCAAATGCATGGTACAGGACATACTGAACACAGAAGGGCGAGAGGAAGACGTGTTGTTACCTAAAAGGTTTAAGATGTAGGCAGGGGGAATGGATAGGGATTTGGTTAATGCCAAATGTAAGTCAATGACTGAAGCAGGGCCATTAGCTGCCAGGATGGTATTTCCTCTACTGAGGCTGTCCCTTGAGAACCTACCAGTGAGTGACTGAGCGAGTCCACTTCATTCTAGAAGTGGTTGGGTGAGACTGTAATGAGGACCATTTGGATTGTCTTAGGTCTGAATAGGGACTGCCCCCTGTCTCACCTTACTCATGCATGCTAACCTAATCTTACACATGCCCCTAACCCCAGCCAGACATATTGCCTTACCAAAAACACACACACCCACCCACCCACACACACACACACACACACACACACACACACACACACACACACACACACACACACACACACACACACACACACACAGTATCCGACTTAATGATTACTCTGTGCACTTTGGCAACCAAACACGCATTTGGCAAAGTGCAGGATAACCACATAAATATATATGTGTATGTATGTGGTTATAATGCAGTTCATAGATTCCACAGGTCTTTTAATTTTTTGCAGTTGGCATATTTCAACTGTAGCAGCATAACGGAGTATCCATTCTTGTTGTTGCTGCAAGACCATGGAGACAGACACAAAGGGGAAACAGAGAGAGAAAGCAACCATTTGGGGGGGGGGGGAGACTCCCCACATAAAATATGCTTATGTTTTGTTTTAGTGGTATGCATGTTTCTAAACATGACATTTAGTTAGTCTGGCGTGTGTGTGTGTGTGTATACTTGCATGCTTTGAGAGTTTGAATGTAGTAGTTCTAGACATGGTTAGGTGTTGAGTGTACTGCATGTAGGTAATGTAGTGTGTTTTACATGTTTGTGTGGGCAATTGTATGCATGTCTGTGTTCACTGCATTTCTTCTTAAAAAAACTTGAGTGCTGATGGTGTGTGTGTGTGTGTGTGTGTGTGTGTGTGTGTGTGTGGAGTTGGACAATAAATATTTCTTTAAGTTTGTACTTTAAATGTATTAATTTAACTAGGTAAGCCCATCGGACACGTGTCCATTTTCAGAGGCAACCCTGAAGCACTATCTGATTAACGACTTTCTCAGAGTCACACAGTAGGCACATGGAGGCTGACAGATGTAACCCTGAACACAAGAAGCAGACCATTAACAGTTCACAGCAAATCAAATAAAGCACAGTCATCTCAGCAGAATGGATAGATGAAAATGACATTTTCTGCAAACAGATTATACTTCTGCAGATCAGACATGGACCATCAAGCAAACCTAATGCTAGCAATAATAATGCAACTCAGCAATGGCTTAGTTACCCAAGAACACTTTGTGGTATTTCAACAGACAAAAACTGCAGTCTGCCAAATTACCACACTGTATATCAGACAGACAAGGAAGACAGTTTGTAAGCAGACTGCATCCTTAATGTT
>NC_056729.1:1702285651-1702338151 GCF_019279795.1 Protopterus annectens | reverse complement strand
TCAGTAAAGAGTAAGTAAGTAGGTAAATAAATAAATGAAGAATACTAGTTCACCTTCCATTCATCTGTTCTTTGGCATTATGGACATGCTATACCAGTTATCTCCAGGAACCACCTCCATTTTCACTGGCCCATTTTTCTGTGATACCAGCAATATTTGATATCCCCTCTGCCATTGCTGATTGCAGCTCCCCATCCTTCTACCCAGACTCCGTGCCCTATAGATTAAGGCACCCAGACACCACCAAACTCATCCTTGTTTGTTACTCTGCTATACCTTGTGTCTACTACCCAAACACCTACTTCCCCTTCTGCATCTGCCACTCCCCTTACCCGTCTACCTCCATTTACGGGTATAACAGTGAAGCTGTATCTTTTTGGCCTAGAAATGAGCAGTGTGAAAACTCCTTTGCTAAGATGGAACCTGTCCCTTGTACAGAGATGGTCAATCTTTCAAAATCTCCCCGCCATTTTCCTACTAGTTCCACGTCTTTTTGCTGCAACTACTGGGACAACCAATCATTATATACACCATAATTATCTCCTTCCTCAACATGCTACCTACTAGTACAGGTAACATTTTACAGAATGCTGCCTTACAGGTTTATAAGTAAGTACTAGTCTAACTGCACTTGCAGGCCATTTTAAGTCAAGCCAATCTCCTTTGGTGAGAATCATACCCTGTACCTCGTTTGCAAGGTAAATACCTTAACTAACTCCCAACGTCTGCCCTCCTCTCCAAGCATCTCCTTGTTGTCTCCATGGTCCTGCTTGCTGCACTTCAACTGTCTCCTCTGACGATCATTTTTGCCTACATTCACCACAACCCATGTCCGTCCCCCTACTTGTTGTCCATTTTTTTCATGTTCTCATATTGGTTAGAACCTACTCTCCACTATTTCCCTTGTTGTCTGGAATATCACCGGTATAGCTCCATAAAGGTAGGTAGTGGAAAGGACATAAAATTAAGGAAATGATTTTGACAGGAGAAATGTAAACTACAGAGTAAATGACTGGACTAATGCAATGCAGCATACAAGAAAAAATATAACTATAATAGTAGGTGGAGATGTGCATAAACTACTGAAGAAGTTCAGAGTTTGCAAATAATTCTCAATGAACACCATTAACTACCTGCCCATAAATTAAATGTAATACAAATATGGCAAGGTGACATCTTTAAAACCTTTACACTAATAATTAGCAAGAGCAGTGCACTAAAAGGAAATGGAGTCCCATGCCTTCAGCATGTAATGACAAACCAGTGCTTAAAACTTTAGGACTGATGCAAAGAGGTTATTTAAGCAGTTACAGATCGTTAGAAAAGATAAAAAATATAAATTATGGAAACTGAAACCATAGCACTTATGAATACAGTCCTGATTACATCCTAATAAGAGCAGGACTGATTCAAGGGCTGAAGAAGTCTGTGAGGGAGATGGGAGTGAGTAGCCAGTGCTGGCTGTCTCACCTCAAGGAATAAAGGAGTTGGCCAGTTCTGCAACTGCACTGACCCTATGGGAAGCTAGAGGATAGTGCAGTAGCACTAAGGGCGACAATATGGCACAGACATGCCAAGCAGTGAGTAGGACTGTAGCCAGGCTCAGGTGGATATGTAGGAGTGCACACATACTACTAGGCCGGTATTCGTTACCCATTTTAGTGGTGTACCTGTTATGGCCACAGATGCACACATTGGTGACCTAAGATAAACATGCCTATAGCTGCCTGGATGACGGCCCTAAATCAGCCACGTCTTTCGTCTTGTTTCAGTCATCATTAGAAGTTTGTTACTGCAAGGTGAATCTGCAGTAGACAATGGGATCACCACCACCACAGGATGACGTGGGGCACAGTGGATGGCACAAGAGGGAAGACGTGAGGCAGTAGACTGGAAAGAAGGGAACAGATGTGAAGGCATGGACCCTAAAGGACACAGAAAACAACTTACATAAGCTAGTATAGTGGGCAATAGCAAACACCTGATAAAATGAATAAGGACAGTATTAAATAACAAAATAATAACAATTACAACAACAATAATTTATTTATTTGCATTTGTTGACTGGGACAGTCCACTGGGCCATGTCGGCTCATTCTCAGTGGAGGGCCAGGGAGAAAAGCTCCACAAGAAAATGACATTACATTACATAACTTTCACATATACGTAAGTTTACATTACATTATATTACTATTAATAGACAATATTCAGTCCTAAGTATTAGGTAGCATCAGTAGAATAGGAAATCATATTATTCACAATTAAACCAGACTGGCAAAGAAAATGCTCATTAGGTAGTCGTGTATGTAGCGATTCTTCTGTAAAAGAAAAAAATTAGGAAGGAGTAAAAGAGGAGAAAACAAAACTGAAGGAGGTGCTTTAGGTAGGCAGAGGGACATTCCCATTTGGGGGATAGGTGTGAGAAGAGGTGGGTTTTGAAGTTATTATGGTTAGGCATGTTGCGTAACGGAGAGGGGAGAGAGTTCCAAAGTTCAGCTATTGTGCAGGCTAGTAATAGTTAGCCTGCGGGATGAGAGGGTTTGTGTACTTGAAGCAGATTTTGGTTCTCAGATCTTAGGGAGCGGGAGGGAGTGTAGGGCATTAGGGCTGTGGCCAGGGATGGACAGTCAGATGGTTTGAAGATGAGCTTGTGGATAGTGGTAAGTTGCAAATATCTAAGGTAGTTGGGGAGTTCTAGCCATTTGAGAATGAGTAGTGAGTGGCAGTGACGAGATGAACTTTTGGAGTTGGTAGCAAATTTGCTAATTTTGTGGTAGCAGGATTCCAGTTTGGAGCACAGGCCTAGTTGGAGGTTGGTAAATAGAGGAGCACCATACATGAGAGATGGGAGGAGGAAGGTAGTTGCAAGTGCTTGTCGGGTGGAGGGGCTGAGATAGAGGTTGTGCCTGTATAGGAAACCAATTTTTGATTGTTTTTTTTAATAGCAGAGTATACGTGGGAGTCAACCTTTAGGTTTTTGAATAATTATGCCTAGTAGTTTGGTGGAGGGGACTATTTCTAATGGAGTTTTATTTTTGCTTGTAATGTAGGACAGGTTTCTATCTAAAGTGGAGTTTCTAGTTGGGGTAAAGATCATTAGTTTTGTTTTGGTAGCATTTAGGGCAAGGTGATTGGCTTTCATCCAGGATTCTGTTTTGAAAAAGCCAAGTTGGGTTTTTAGTAGCAGTTCAGAGGAGGAGGAGGCTGAGGAGATGATGGTGGAGTCATCTGCATATTGGGTGATGGAGGCTTCAGGGATGGAGAGGTGGACGTTGTTGATATATACGTTAAAGAGCAGAGGACCTAGTACTGAACCTTGAAGGACCCCGGTGGCTGTAGGTACGAAAGGAGAGGTAGATTCTTTCCATTGGATGGCTTGTTGGCAGTTGGATAGGTAGCTAGTGAACCAGGCAAGGGTGGACGGAGAGAGATGTAAGGATGCGAGCTGGGGTAGGAGTAAGGAGTGGGAGATGGTGTTGAATGCTTTTGAAAGGTCTAATAGTGATGATACATAGTTGCCGTTATCATGTGCTTGGTTGATGGTCTCTAGAAAGGAAAGGAGGGCAGTGATGGTACTGTGGCCGGGGCGGTAGCTGTGTTGGGTGTGGGAGAGAAGTTTGTTCAGGTTTACATGTTGCATGACTTGTGCATGGATAGTTTTTTCTAGTATTTTTGAGAGAGGGGAGAGTATGGCTATAGGTCTAAAAGTGGTTGTGTCTATGTTTTTACCGCCTTTGTGAAGTGGAATGATGTAAGCTTGGCAGCAGATGGTTGGGACGTATGATTCCTGTATAGATCTGTTTATGAGAATAGATACAGGATAGGCGATGGTTTCAGCAGATAAGATAATAAAGATAATTAAGGAGCATAAAACAAAAAGGTAAAAAGGGGTGCCAGAATAAGAATGCAGAACTAGCAGGGCCCCATTAAGTACAAATTATCAGGGTAAAAAGGCTGCTTTTTACCAAACAATTCTTTAGCTTTATACAGTAATGAAAATTAAATTTTACACCTATTATTCCTTGGCTGAGCAGCTACTGTGATGTGATTCAGTACAAACTAGTGGGACCTGTGCTTTAGAAACTGTTCACTAGTATGTAAATTGACAGTGACAGATGGCTATTTGTTATACTCACCTTTGCCATTTCATCATGATCCAGGCACAACACATCCTTCATTAAGTGGTATGCCTCACAGATCAGCTGCATGTCACCATATTCTATTCCATTGTGTACCATCTTCACAAAGTGCCCAGCACCCTCGTCTCCAACCTAAGGCACAAGTGTATTGTCAGTAAAAGGTACGTCACAGACAAGACTATCAATTTATAGCTTCATACTGACAATATAACAGTGAACAACATTAAAAAAGGCAAAACATATAAATGCATTAAGCAAAGACCTGTTCCAGATTACTGAGGTTCTGCATATAGGGATTAATTCCCAGTTTATTGAACTCATGCTTATTTGGACTGAATCACCATTTCAAATACATTTGTGTTACATTACAAAAACTATGGAATATCAAAAAGCCAACTCTCACATGCAGATAAAGCCTTCAGTTTTTGTAGTTTACAGAAATACTCAAGGATAGAAAAAAAAGTGTAATAAGCCGCAGGTATAAAATGGTGTTTTTCTTCTGCGAAATTATTCCACTCACCACGACAGAATGGGAAAACTGAGAAGAAAACTGTCTGAAGAACAAATCATTCTTGTGGCATACCTATCAACCTACTTTTTTTCTCATCTTATTCCTTTTATTACTGATACGCTGCTACTTCTATGCTTCTTTTGTTTAGCAAGGCTTGATAACATATTCAACATCACAGTTCGCAAATGTATTCCTTCCTTTTCCACTCTTGACAGAAAGTACAATGAGGCCCCCATACCGTGACTAAGTCAGTAGCTGGGACAAGCATACCAAGCAGTGGTCTGCATCATTTGCAGCACTTAAGAGACCCACTTACAGTCTCTCTCATGTACATACTGTCCAGTGCCAATGGCTAGATATGTCCACTGCTACATGCCACCATAATATGTCTGCAAACACTGGTAACTTAACTAACTCTATCAAGTTCTCAGGTCTCCAATGAGGAAAAAGGCATGCATCCCAGGGATGTACAAGCGTCCCCCAGCTAGCTGACTATCTAGACCCTTCACTGGGTCACTAGCAGCTACTTCAGCATACCAGATCTCTCTCAGCCTGGCTGCCAAACTTCTGAAAACTCAGTTTTATTATCTAGCCTTAAATACTTACTTTTGTTTAAAGCATTTACATTTGTATTCTGTACTCCTAAATCCAGCAGCCAAATAAATGCCATTCTCATTACAGAAAAAAAAATATTCGTGAATACTATCTACTTGTTCCCCATCCTTCAAACCCAACTACCACAGCTTTTCCTGTCATCATAACATGTCCTACATGATAAAGGCCCTGTGTGAAGAATTCTTAGTCACAGACAGAAAAACAAAGTCAAAATTATCAGCTGTAAGTGCAAAACGCCATAAATGTCCCACCCGTTTACACAGGCAGAACAAGGAAACACTGTTACAGCAACAAGCATCCCTGACACATGAAATCAGACACTCTGTGATTCACTTTACATCCACTCTGCTGCTAAATCAGCAATGCTGAACAGGTAATACAAATGCTGCTGCCTTTCCTCCTACGTACACAAACAAGTTTTATTTACAAAAGTCAACACATTGCATGCCACTGGCACACCACTGAAGCAGATCGTAATGTTTGGTTACGGGGGAAAAAAAAAGAAATCCACATACTTTCCAAACTCTTTGCTGAAATGCATCTTCAAAAGATGAAAAATAAACCTGATGTTACCTACCCAGTCACAGCAAGGCTCCCCTGTGCCAACTTTTGCAGCAATACTCTGGAAAATGTTCTGAATATGGGGCCTGCAAGCAAAAAGCTACAGTTAACCGGAGTTTCACTCAATCTGAAAACATGATACCATTTAAAAAAGAAAGAAAGTTACAGAGGTCACCACTGCACAGCTTTCAACCATTCAACTCTAAAATGTAGAGAACTACCTCTTACAATGTGGAACAAATGAGTATAATGTGGGCCACTTGCTAATTATGACTTCAAATAGGAAGCTCACATCACAGTTATTAATTATTTCTTCAAACTAAAAAAAAAAAGATAATTCAATTAATGTGATTCAATGTTATTAGTGCTATTTACCATGGATATTTGTCAAAAAAATTCCTGCCAACAAGTCCTACTGATGTCACAGACCTCATCGTGGTCTGTGACATCAAAAGGACTTGTTGGCGGGACAGATTTGTGTCCCATAGTCTCCCCCTTTTGTGGAATAGACTCCCTCTCCATGTAAAGCAGTGTACCTCATTAAACCTTTTTAAGCGCAACCTGGATAACTGGATGGGGAACAGAAAATATACTCCTGGGATTCCACCTGTGTCCCTGCTGGACAGTGGCATAGAGTGCTGACTTGTTGGAACATTGGCTAAATTCTTGGCTAGGCTTATAAGGGTCTCAAAGCCAATAGCCTATTAACTTTCTACGATCCTATGATCCAATAATCTGGAAATTATTCTGAATATGTGGCCTGCAAGCAAAAAGCTACAGTTAACTGGAGTTTCAGTCATTCTGAAAACATGATGCTATTTAAAAAAGAAAAAAAAAACATTACAGAGATCAAAATGTAAAGAACTACCTCTTACTATGTGGAACAAATGAGTAAAATGTTGGCTATTTGCTAACTATGCCTTCAAATAGGAAGCTCACATTACAGTAATTAATTATTTCTTCAAACTAAAAAAAAGAGATATATTTTGATGAATTAGTGTGATTCAATGTTATTAATGCTATTTACCATGGATATTTATCAAAAATGTTTTAACAATTAATGTGTACCAAAGCCTTTAAATGCGTAGCAGCAGTATGGAAATAGAACTCAACATGAGGAATATTCATCGTTTATACAGTTGAGAGTTATGCACTAGAGCTACCTTACAATGTGTAAACATCTTCTAATTTTTCTAGAAAAACAATTTTACTTGTGTGTCAGACTCCAGTAATAGCCATTGACTAAAATATGATGTAATGTTGCTAGCGTTCAGAAACAAATACTGCTAGCCAATCTTTTCTTTATTTAAGGACCAAATTAAATGACAGGAACACGTGTCTGTTAAATCATCGAACGCTTAAAAAAAGCGAACGATGATTTATTGAACCCATGTAAGCGAAAGCTTAATCTTGAATGCTTACAACACCGATTTTTTTTTTCCAAGGGAAAAAAAAAAATCGCTGTTCCACAAAAAAAAAAAAAAAAAAAAAAATTAAAACATTACATAAAAAGTGGGGGACTTTGCCTCCCCACACCCCCTTTACTTAAATATACCAACTTCGAGATTGCACTACAGTCACGAAAATAATGGAAGCAGCCAAGCAATTTCTTTCACAGGGAAAGAATTTGCTTATATACCGTTTCACTATTTTGCCTTTTCGTGCTTTCAAGTTTGATCAAGATGTATTCGAAAGAACGAGTCTTCGATCATTTAATAGGAATCCCAGGAACATTAATGTAATTCCATGAGAAGTTATTATTAGAAAAAAATTAAACAATGTGCATTTTGCAGCATGAAACGAACTTTTCAAGTGCACTGTGACAAAATTTCCGAGGCCTTATCAATCACCGTGACAACAGTAAGGAGAACAATTATGACAACCTCTTGTACTAAGAATTAGACTCTACATCTGGTCGTACACTCGTCATATCCTGGCTTTCCCCAGCAATCTGTGTAAGCTTTTTTTTCCACTGAAGTCACTGAATATCATTCTTTGAGATTCAGCAACCCTGAATTTTGTTATTTTTGTAAAGGGATTCAGGTTGCCTACCCCTAACAGATAGACTGGAGGGAAGATAAAGCCTTTCACAGGAAAAAAAAACACCTAGATTTTCTGTTCTTGCAAACATTCACTTGCATATCTGCTTGTAAACTCTCAGCTGCAATGAACAGATTCATGAACAAACAAACTACACCTCCTACAGAAATCCAAATTCAGGACTTGATTTTTCCACCCTTTTGAAAACTATATGCATTAGGAGTGAAAGATCTTTTGCAGTACCACTCTGAGTTTGCTACCAGACATTTTAGTTTAGTACACTACCCCTCAGTACGACCCCTCAGCCCTTTAGTAGTAGTTCCTTTCGTTTTCAGAACTGGAATAATCTGTTGTTTGGGAATGGAGTATGATGGATGATGGACGGACCCACATGAGCATTCCTTCCTAACTGAAAATCTGTGTAACTTCACATTAAAATACCATCAAACAACACCTAGATCAAGCAAAAAAAAGCAATTTTGAAAATGGGCAGTGACAATAATTTGCAAATGAGAAGAGACAGTGTCATCAGCTGCCAGACAAAAAGGTGCCCACTACCTGTAGACAGTGACCCAAGTAGCTATCCATTTACATTTTCTTCTTGTCTATATTGTCCATCTGGTTTAGAAAACTTATTTTGGCACAGGGACAGTGGTCTAATGGCAAATATGGCTGTTATGTTCTTTGTACTAAATATAGAAGTGATTATTAAAAAAAAACACAGAACTGCTTATAACATAGGTGTTCTAATTGTTGTACTAACCATGCTTGTTTATGTCCACCAGGCATAAGTGATGGGCCATATCTTGCCCCTTCCTCTCCCCCACTAACGCCACTTCCCACAAATAGCAAGTCTTTTGCTTTCAGCTCTTTACATCGTCTCTGTAAATAGAAGATAGACACAAAGATTATTGTCATTACAAACTTTATGTTAGGTCTCTGACAAAAATTACCATTTATTTACCATTTTATTTATTCACATTTGCTAATCATGATAGTCTGACTAAAGCAAAGACCCTTTTCAGCAGTGGATTAGGCAGAAGTGCTCCATATGCAAAATGCTTCATACACAATATATGTGATGAGGAATACAGACAAGAAATTACAAAGAAAATTATTCATCCCATATGTATACTTGTAACATCTAGATTTATGTATGTCTGACTGCACAATGATCTGTTTACATGCGTTAGCTGTGAGCAACATGACACTGGTCTATTGGAACTAACCCACTCAAGAAAGAGTAAACTAAAATGAAAAAAGTGCATTTCCAGGGGTTGGCTGTCAAACATACTCAAAATATTTTAACAATATAAGCAGACAATATATATTTACAAAAAGCAGTATTTCTTAGATTGCACAACTAAATTATGAGCAATGCCATGGATTACAACTGAAGAAACACGATTCCAATAGTTAGAGAAAAAAGTTTATTAAGAACTAAGGTTAGACAAGTAAACATTGTAATAATGAGTAGCCCACAGGATATAGTAGGAGAGTGAACAATCTAAAATTACATATTTAAGGATGAATAACTACAAGTTTCATAAATCTTGAGTTATGCTAAAAATGTTTACCAGTTTAGCTGGGACATAGTTATTGAAATGCATTTTGAACTGCAAGGCATTTGTTTTGTTTTTTCTGGTGAAGTTTTGTTAATGAAGAGTTCATGGTCAGTTACAACTTGATAGTTAAGTAACACAAACACAGTGGCCATTTCCAAATTACCTACAACAGATGACCACAACAGCAATCTGGCATGACTGCCACTGACAAATATGTAAGGAATTCAGAGTCAAGAACAGAACATGAGAGAAAGTGGGGTATCAGATCTGATGAAGTCTTGTACACAAGACGAATGTGCTTATCCTAGTTGGTTATTAAAATATTTGCTACCTTTGTGAGTTTGGACCTCTGCTTACTGGTGTTTGCTGAGTATTTACAATTATGTATTTCTTTTTACCATGTCCCAAAATTTATAATACTTACATTTAAACATTTTTACAACTAATCTTTCATTTTCTCATTTATCCACTTTAACACTTTATATAAATTTAATGAAGCAGCATATACCACTGGATTAATTAACCCTAAACCGCCTTCCTCTTTACTTGTATACAAAATCCCTCTATTACTGGATTTAAGAACCCCATATGAGTAAAAAAATTATACGCAATCATTTTTTACATACCACTGGCAACATAAATACACTTGCTAAATATGCTACTTTTCCCATTAAAACTGAATTTTTAAAATTAACTTTTTTCCTGAATGATGACCTATATGTTTTCCAGAAAAAGAAATATTACTCTTCTATTATATTCCCCCACTGGATTCTACATACATTCTTATTTTCAAATTTTATACCCAAGACAGAGATTTCATTCATTGTAATATGTACCCCCCCCCATCTTAACTGCATCACCTAATCCTTTACTTTTCTCTTTGTTTAAAGTGATCCCCGTTACTTCTACACACTCATGTAAACAAAATATTACTTCTTTTATCCAAGTCTTGCTTTTTTTTGCAATTAATATAATATTTGCATAAGTTAACAAAACCTGGAATTCTTAAACCTTCAGGCATTAAGTACCCTGCTTCATGCATTTTACAATTTATTTCACAATCCTATTCATAATTAAAGCAAAAAGTATACCACCCATTGGGCATCCCTGTCTTACCCTAATCCTCATACATACCACTTTACTTAACCATTTATTAGAATTTTTATTTATTTCTATAGACAGACATACATAACTTCCTAATTTTCTTATATTGTACTTTTCCATTATGTTCCATAATATTTCATGTCCTATTGTATCAAATACCTTGATAAGATCCCCTATCATAAGTTTAGTGTCTTCTCTTCTATTTAGATCATCCACAGTTTCTCTTCCTATTAATAATAAATTCTCAACTTCCCTTCCCTTTTGTGCTATACATACTGTCCTCCATCACACAATTAATCTTAGTTCTGAATATCTTCTGTATTATTTTTATAAAGATCTTATTATCATTATTATTTAGTACCACTGGCGTCCAGTTTTTTTATATATTTTTCTTCTTTCTTCCAAAGAAATGAGTATTCCACTACATAACTCTGTATACATAAAACTTTTATTTAACAATTCATTCAAAATCTTTATAACATTTTTTTTGCCATTCCATTATGGGGTTGGGAGGGTGACCTAATGGTTAAGGTGTATGCCTTACAAACACAAGGTGCAGGGTTTGAGTCTCACAAGGGATAATTGGCTAAGCTTAAAATGGCTCGCAAGGGCAGTTAGCTTAGTACTAACCTATGAACCTATTCCGCTGGTCCTGCAGCCAAATCTATTTTCAGTTGCACTAATACTTTAACTCATATAATGTAATCTCCTTTTCATTTTTTTATTTTCATTCTCTAAAAACTTTTTTTTTTGCTTCCCATGTTATTTTCAGTTTCTTTTTTTCTTTAATCGTTTCTTGTTCATAGGTTCATAGGTTCATAGATTACTACAATATTCATAATTTGTCCACAAGTTCTTTCTATTTCTCCTTTCCTATTTTTCATTTCTCTCATCACACTACAATCTTTGTTAGTCTACTTAAATATGCCAACAGTACTTCTGTTTTTCCTTGCAAAAATATATTTGCTTAAATAATAGCTCTTTTTCTCTTGATTTCCTCTGTATATAATTCTTTTTCTTTATATACTCAGTCATTTTTTTATTTTACATGCTTCTTTATATATATTTCCTGTACTTGTCTTTGTCTACTTTTCTTATATTATACTGCCACTGTAAAAAAAAAATATATATTTTATCTTAAAAGTCATCCACCGTTCAGACCAATTTTTATAAAATGCTTTCACTGTAATATGATCCCTCCATGACTATATTTTTAGTCTATTTGCTTCTTTGTCCCATGTTTTTTCATTTATCCTTTTTATTCCTTTACCTATTTTATATAATCCATTTTTTTCTGATCATCTAGCAATATGGCTAAAAATAAAGGACAACATGTTTCAATTTTCTTCTTCTTCTAAAATTAAACCTTCAGATACTATAAATCTATTTCAGTTCTATAAACCCTTTAAGTGCATGGATTTTTAACCCAATGTATTAATTTTCCCTATCTCATCTCTAACATCTCTCTTACATCATTTCCCTTTTTAAGCTTACCTCTTAAATCACACAAAGTCTCCTGTCAATATAACATTCATATGTATTACTACATAATCTAAAATCTGATGAAATAAACTCTGTCTTTCTTTACAGGAAATATAGGCATATATTACTACAATTGTAGATACTTTTTCTATTTTAGATTTACAATAATTACTCTTCCCATTCTTACTGAAGTTATACCTAGTGTGTTTTACTGTATTTCTACAAAATATACCTATTTCAAAACAACGATCATTCCCCAGATCCCAAAGTATCCCCCCACATAATTGTTTTGTTTGCAATCTTTCTTTACTGGTTAAAAATCTTGTATCTTCTAATACAATTACATCTACATCACATTTGTTACACCATTCCAAAACTCATCCTTCTCACAATATTCTTAATATGATTCATATGTACAGAAATCATTACCTTCCCTTTCCTCAAGTTTCTAGAACTATTTTTATTTCTCATCCATTTCCTTTTTTTCCTTTCACACTCAATACATTTGTTTCTTTTCCCATCTTTTACCCTTTTACCAATGGAGTCATTTTTCCATTTTACTTCTCCCCAATTTATGTCATCATGTATTTCAGAACTTTCTTCCATTTCTTCCCATTTATTACTTTCGTTGTCTTCTTTATCTAATTTATCTTTTACTTCCACCACTTTTGTTTCCTCTCTTTATTTTCTTCTATTTCTTCACTTTCATTATTAGTTTAAATTTTACAACCCATCCATAAATGCCCAGTCTTGTTACATTTGTAACACTTCATTTTACATTTTCTTGCATCATGACCCAATTCCCCACAGTCAGAACATTTCTTTTTGTCACAGTTATTTATCAAGTGCCCTTATATGTTTTGAGCTACTCGTAGTGTTCTACCACACCTTTAACTCCTTCGACATTTGTCACACTTGGAATATATGTAATGTTATTGTTTTTCATCTTTAACACAACATTACAGTCCCATCCACTAGTCCATACACATCTTTTATCATACACTTTTGTAATGTCCAATGCTTCTTTAAATAAGTGCTTTAAATGTCTTTTCAAAGTCTCTCTATTGGTTTGGAATTGCACATGAATCTTCTCTTTGTCTCCTTGTTAAAAGCTGTTATTACATACAAGTTCAAGGGTTACAGCTCCTCTTTAAATATTCCCCAAAAAAATTCTCCATGGCAAAAACAGTCTGAAACATATCACAAACTGTCGCTTTGTTTGAAAGAATAAATGCTCTTACCTCTTGAGCTTTTTACACACAAAGGGACCATTCAGTTGTCCCAAACTTCATACCTGTCCAATTCCTTTTCTTTTTTTATTTTGAATCAGCCCATATACTTCCATTTAGGAGTATCTTCCACCTTTTTCTTTTCTGTTACTCTCTCTGCATGACCTTTCACTTTTTTGCATACAATTTCTTTTCCATCTCACTTTCACCCTTCAAGATGTATCCCATTTCTTATTTTGGAATTTTGTTCACAATGCAGTCCCATGACACATCACCTTCATTCTCCATCTCACTCTGCATCACCATCTCCTACAGTATATCATCCTGCAACCCTTCAGATTGATTGTAATCACACAAGCTTCACTTACTGATTCCTCTTTAGCTGTTTCAGCAAACATATTTTGCTGAAACATTGCTTATAAATCCTCCAGGACCACAAAACTAATCTCTTCAGTACTGGCATTCACTTCTCTGCCTTCCACCATCTTTGCTTCATTGCACATCATCCTCCCAATTGCCACTGCACTAGGAACAGCAAGTGCAGGTTCCAAACACTATCAGAAGTTGTTCCAGAATGCCCTGGCCAAATTTTCCCACTCTGGGCCTTCCCTGAAAAAGAAGCTACTGTTCTGAAATGTCATGTTCTGCTCTTGCTTACAGGATTGGCTCTACAACAAATCTGTGCAGTATGCAATGATCCAACAAGTCTAATTGTAGTATGGCAGTCTGCTGGAACTGGTACACAGGAGGGAGGAGTAATGAGGTATAGCCTGCCATCTTTCTTTGGAAGGAGGGTGTCAGGGACATGTCTGGGGTACACGAGTAAAGCTTTCCCTGTGATGGCTGGAGAAGGAACTTAACCAAGAGCTTTGCCCAGTAAAGATGAGGGTTCATTCTAAACGCTTATTTCACGTACAGAAATGAATGCTGTTAATGCATACTGCATGTCTTCTATGGAAGCAGTATCTGGGCATGTGCAGGAAGTTGAGGTTTCAAGCAAAAAACTTTACTGAAAATATATGATGGAACTGTTCATATCATCTGACCTTTACTTTGATGAGAATAAATATGCTGTAAGCCTCTCACTGAGAAGGGAACAAATGGGGTCTATTGGTGTTCCAGGAAAGGTTGATGATCAAGGTGGAAAGGGTTCCCCCCCAAAAAGTAGATTCACCAATCTGTGAAGATTTGAGTGTATAATCATATGATCTATCAAAGATTAGAGCACGTACGTAACTGTCTGACCGTTGACTGGTGTGGAAATCGAATATAGTATTTTTGGAAGAATTTGCACAATACCTAAATGACAACAACTGGGGATTACACATTAGTGTGAATTATGATTTAAAATAAATGTCTTTTATGGATGTTATATTTAATAAAGAGAAGAATGAAAGCTTAAATATGTCTCTCTTTTGGAAGGTGTTCCATAAAATCTCCTTACTTGAGACAACTAGCTGTCATCCCTCCCCCCAGATGTCATTAGTAACATTCCCAAGTCTCAATTTCTCAAGATTAGGATAATTTGTTCTTCACTCATAGATTGTAAACAATTTTCTAATGATTTGACTTGGAGGGTTTTTGGCCAGAGCTATAATTATAATGTAGTGGCAAATGCGTACTGTACAGTTCCTTCAAGAAAGAGAGACGAATTGTTAAGATATGTTGGCAAAATGGAAGCCAGTTCCAGATTTCATTTACTCACTACGTTGGGAGCAATACTAGGATGTTTCAGAATGTAATAAACAGTCAGTGGAATATTCTTTTACCTGATCGAGTTCTTAACCTCCAGACGTAATTTTAATTTTAGGAGAGGATGAACTAACTGAACTACAGTCCCTTACCCAAAAAGCATTTAATACAGTAGAACAATGGTTTTTATATCACTGCCTCCTCCTAAATCCTAAATCCTAAAAAAACTATAAACTTTTACTTTTCACACCAACCCAAAAATCCACACCAATAAATTTCATCTAATAATGGCACTATCATATCTCCCGACTCAACCACTAAACTTTTGGGAATAACAATAGATAACAACCTTAGCTTTGATACTCATATAAACAGTACTATCAAAACAGTCAACAAAAAATTGGGGTCCCTCTGTAGAATCAAACCCTTTCTTACACCAGTAGCCAGGACCGCCACAGCCAGAACTCACCTAATCTCCACCCTACTCTATGCTTCACCTATATTTACTAATCTTTCTAAAAACAACCTCAACAAACTGACTATCTCCTATAATAATATTGTAGATTTGCCACCAGCTCTCTTTTTAGAACTCAACACTGTCTTAATCTTAAGCAACTAGGATGGCTAGAGTTTCAAAACCAGCTGCAATTTCACCAGCTTGTCATAGCCCATAGGACCCTGTATCAATCCACCAACACTCCAATACTCTGTTGCCTCATTACCCATATAACAATCTTAAACACTTACGCTCCTCAAACAAACTCCTTATCAACACCAGCAGATCTAACAACTTAGCAGGAGACTCTCTGTTCTCTAATACTGTTGGTAAGCACTGGAATCTTCTTCCCACTGAACTCATATCTCAGTCTTCATTGACACTTTTTAAACAGAATCTAAGACTATTTCTCAGTACTCATTGGGTATGCCCCTGTACTAACCCTGACTAACTCTCTCTCCAAACACTGGTTTTATTACTCTTTATCTTTATTGACCTAGATTTAATCAACCAAAGACCATGTTATTGCAATTTAAAATATGTATATATGTATATAGTAACATCTCTTGCACATTAGCTTATACTGTCTCATGTTACGCTCACTACGAGTATTGTATTTTACTAACAATAGCTGTTATATACTTTGACTATTGTAACTTTCTATATTGTCTTTATGTAAGTGTCTTGGAGTTTTTCTCCCCAGGCCTCTACTGAAAATGGACATGTATCCAGGTAGACTAGCCTGGTCAACAAATGTAAAATAAAATAAATAAATAAAACTATTGGTGGTATGTTAAATCCTTATTAGAAAGGGGTCAGTATTAAAACTTTGACTCAATGCACTTCGGAGGGTGCCACCAGTTTAGCAGGATGTTCCCCGTGTGGTCATTGCTCTGCAAGTAAAGTACTTGTCAAGGTAAAACTATTTAATTCAGCTAATACAGCTACAGTTTATAAAATTGATACTTTGATTACATGCAGTTCAGAATGGATTCTATATTTAGCGAAGTGGTTGTTCAGCTTTCTATGTGGATAAAGCATCTAAGCAATTTAAAACTCAGATGTCTGAATATTTGAGTGATATCAGGTGCCACAGATTATTCAATGCACTTTATAAACATCAGCTTAAAACATTCTACTTCTCAGTTCCAGTTTGTGGGGATTGATAAAATCAGTATTTTTATGAAGAATAAGCTTGATTGGCAGGAATTATCATAATCAGAAAAGGAACTATCTTGGATCATTAAATTGGGGGTAATACTTTCTCAGTGCTTAATGAATTGTTTTAATTTTTGTTTGTGCTACTTTAACATCATGCCATGAGGTCAGCACATATACTGGTCTTAGCAATCATGAGATATATCTGTATTGCAGAATGTAGTGAGGAAAGCGTTTGCTGAAAGCGGTTTGCATTTTTTATCCATGTGGCTTCATTTGGTTGGATTTAATAAAGACCTTCTTAAAAAGAAACAAACAAAAACTGTCGCTAGCACTCACAAGCTTTAAGATTTTATTTTGTGGATGTTAGGCCATGCACTACAGCTATACTTGTGTGGGGTTTGGTAGAATTGGACTTAGAACCTCACCAAAGCAAAGAAAGCAGTTAGCATGATTTTGTTTTCCCTTGCAGTGTTAGCTAAAGTATGACTAAAAAACTTAGGTCCTGACTGATATGGAAAAATATTTATTACACTGTTCTTGCATGAATTCATGCATTATTGTCACAGTTTTTGATGCTCTTTTTTTTCAGCTACATCAAGATAAACAAAAGCAATAGTTTTATGTGCTTACCTATGATTTGGTTCAACAGTACCCATTTCTCTAGTGTTATAATAAAAATGAAATACCTAGGGATATGGTTAAAAAGGAATCTATAGGAAATGTGGACAGAAATGACACAAAATATAGTAGAAAGTATGAGATGATACAAAACAATGAATATGGATTTATACAGTAAAATACAAGCGGTCAAAATGTAGCTGGTGTCCTTGGTGATCTGTTAGTCAAGTTTACTGTTTTGATCCCCTCACAAGACATATGGAGCAAAATAATGAGAAAGATGCAGGAATTTGTATGGGAACATAAAATAAAGAGGGTTGCGTGGGGGAAAGCTGATTCTGCAGGTAGAAGAAGGAGGGCTTGACCTAACCTACTACATTTAGAAGAGTGATACAGGACAGGTCTTACAAAACTAGATGGAAAGAGATGTTGATAGAACAAGAAGAAAGGAATGGGGATTTAAGAAGAGTCTGGAGCTGACAGATGGTAGAAGAAGCTTTACTCAATTTATAATACATAAAGTATAAAAGAGCAACAACAATAACAGAAGGATGTGGCTATACAATGGAGTAAAACAGGAAAAGAACCAACGTTTTAGGTACAAATGCTAAGTGAAAATAACCTATGTACTTGGGAGGAGACAAGTCTGGGCTACAAAATAGCTATAGACTAACTTACTTATGCCTAATGACATCAAGTAAGGAAATTATACATAGACAGAGGCAAGATGAACAAACTCCAGATCAAATATCATTTTAATGTGTTGGAACTGTAGTAAGTACACCATACAGAGGGCAATTAGAACTCAAGTAATAATAATAACATGTGAACAAACTTGGGCAAATTTAACAGAATGAATGGACACATATTTGCATCAGTCCTAGATATGCAACCATGTCAAACAGGTTTAGAATATTCACATGGAAATGTCTTTGCAGGTATTCTTATACAACAGACAGAATGCATCACATTTACCCTCAAGCAGAGGGGGAGGTGCTAGAGATGTTCAGAAGATAGAACAGATACTTTGAGATTGATGGGCCTTGGGAGCTTTTAAACAAGAGATACAGAAAATGAAAGGCACAATATTATTTAATTTATTGCATTTGTTTACTTGGATAGTTCAAATGGGCAGAAAGATACCCCTTTGCAATGGCGGCCCAGGGAGAAAAGCTCCAGAAAAATGAAACCATTATATAAAGAACATAGCAAACAGGAGTAATCAGCAAATATACAAAATTTAAACAGAGTATTATTAATAGCAGTATCATGTAAACAGCTATGAAACATTTGAAAATTAAATTGGTAGAAGAAGAAAAAAGGAAGAAACGGAAATTTATCATCAAGAGGAAGATATTTTAGGAAATTGAAAATTAGTACTAAGAGGAAGATATTTTACCATAACTAAAGAAATGATCGCCCTAAGCTCGGTTAAAATGATAAAATCTAAATACGAAACAATTCTGAAAACCTTGCTATAGATAACAGCTAAAAAAGACTTTATGAGAAAGTAGAAACGAAAGGAAATACCCATAGTCTGAGAGTGAAGGAAATCATGGAAGAAGTCAAAGATGTTGAACTGAAATTGGGTGAAGGGAAGAAACAAAATTTTTGGGAACTGATGTGGAAGTCTAGACAGGAAGAGGAAAGTTAACAAATAATAAATTTACCATAAATAAATTTACAAATAATAAATTTAGGGTTGGGAGGGTGGCCTAATGGTTAAGGTGTTTGCCTTACAAACACAAGGTGCAGGGTTTGAGTCTCACAAGGGATAATTGGCTAGGCTTAAAATGGCTCGCAAGGGCTGTTAGCTTAGTACTAATCTATGAACTTATGAACCAGACTGCCAGAACGGAACATCATTAAGACAGAAGGAGAAAGAGCGAGAGAGAGAATGGAGAAAACTGTTATAAGGCACAGAGAGATTCTCTATCATTCGCTGTAGCTCCTATTAAAGGCTCCCATGGCCCATCAATCTCAAAATATCTGTATACTGTTTATAGCTTTTATAAATTTTGATTGCTATGTTTACTTTGTGGTTTATGAGTATGGTTATATAACAAACTTCTCACGCAAGAATTTAATAAGTTGACAAACAATAAGATTTAAAAAAAGAACAGAAAATGACTACATAAACTTGAATAAAAACAAATGACTATGTAACCCCTCCCCCCATTACTGGGCTGCAACCAAGTTAACTACGCAATGTGGGCAATCTGGTGAAAAAGATAATGTGCACCATGTATGTGAACCGCACACTTGATTGTATGAGATTAAATGGTTTGGAAAATAAACAAGGTATTTATATTAAAAAAATAAATAAATAAATAAAAATAAAAAAAAAAAAAAAGACTCTTGAGGGAGTACCTGAAAAAAGGTAGTGCTCCCAAGTCTCCCTGAAAAACATAAGAAAACCGAAAGCCAATGAAAGCAAAGGTAGTTCAGACCTTGCACCCTGTTTAAAAAAAACTTCTGAAAATTGTAAAACTTTATTGGACTTCTTATTTCAACCTTCCTTTTCTGTCTGAAGAACAATTAGGCACCAAATGATTAACTTTAATAACTTATTGGATGAGTACTTTCATCCATATGACGTCTTCAGATCTAGCTATACAAAGTACTGGTCAGAACCACTGTGCCTTAAGTATCTGATTAGCAGGTGGTGTGGACTGACAGATTCCCCTTATCTAGACATGTACCCTCTTGATAGGTTGCTCTGTTAATTTTTAACTAGTATGAAGTTCCAGACGGGGAGAAGGTGGGAGGCTCCTCCAAGCCTGTCCAACTGATCGGTCTACTCTTGTTTACACATCTGTATCACAAGTCTTAAAATGACATACAGATTTCAATTTCATAAATGATTTTTAGTAGATTAAATGATAAATTTTGGTTATTTTGACTCATACTGGCATCTCCTTCTCCTTTACAAAAGTTTTAAAACAGTTTAGAAATAGTTTTAAAAAATACTAAAAAGGTTTTAAAAAGTTATGAACAAATGCAGGCCAGCAGTCTTTGGGTGTTACCCATGAACTGCTGTTAGGTATCACAGCCCACTTTTACTGACCTAGGCAACGTTAATACAGATGATTTTATATTCTCTTTGTATAGTGTCTCTTAGCTCCTTGTAATTAGTATAACACAAGTTGTTTTTAATACATACACACCATGATAACATTATTAGCTAAGCCTGCTTTTACACAGCCCACTAAGCTCTGACCATCACAATTTGACAGGGTCTTATTTCTATACCTTTTGTGATAAACACTCTTCAGACCTCAAGGGTGAAAACATGAACACTGAAACAGACCAGTTTAATATTAAAGACCGTATCTGAGCCTGCTTTTAAGACCCTGAAAAGAGAAACTTGAGCCCAGTGGGCTTAAGTGATTAACAAATAAAAAAAAAATAGTTCTGTACATTCAATAAAAATCAGATAACAAATGAATATACCTAGAAGAATAGGAGTATGTTACAAATAGGTAATAAAGGAACAGATGGATCTGCTGTTGATCTAATTCTATTTTTTCGTTTTCCCAATGCCACAATGATGTACTAGAAATTAAGTCTCGTTGTTTTTATTAAATGAAAATGTTTGTAAAATGAAGCATCAGAAAGTAAGAAAAGTCTGCTTTGATCACTTAGTCACATATTTGCGTATGAATGCATCTGTTAAAAGTGTTCTCTTGGGGAAACACATGCTGCTAATCATTGCTCATATCTGGACTGGATTTGGGATGGGTCAACTTGGGACATCATGCAGAAGATACAGCTATAACAAATAGAGCAAAAAACACATCTGTGTAATCAGAAATACTGTATTAATTAAAAAGGCTCAGTGAAAATGATCTGCAAAATTAACATTTTTTAAAGCATATGCGACACTGTAGGTCATCCATATCTTCTCTTGCAATTCTCAGATGTTGCACCTATTGCTAGCCAGCTCTCAACAACTGACTGACATGGTATTGTGTGGCTAAACAGACAACAGAAAGGTTTCCTCTCTTAGCAGAGGGGATGGTAGAGGAGAAAATATCTTCCGTAATATCATAATATGTTGACAATTCAGTCACCCTTACCCAGACCTGCTGTTGAACTTCTACAGTGCACTTACCGTTGTGTCTGTGTACTCTGAATTTCCACCATCAATGATGATGTCACCAGCGTCTAACAGTGGTACCTGCCAAAACAAAACATCTTAGTAAATATGGTATAAATCAAATGCTTAGCACTCAATAGAACCTATGTGGAATGTTTAATTTGTAAGCTGTTAGAGCCATGTATTCACAAAACATCACATTCTAACTACACAGCCACATTACAGCTAAAGGTGTTACTTGCTTTTCTGATAACACCAGGCAAGCTCAACGTAAATACAACACTACACAAGGGGTATGTTCTTTTCTTTCCCTATTGTTGCACTTTCAATTAGCATTAAATGTAATGCAGGCCCATTCTTGAAACCTCTTTTTTAAGACACACCACTTCCATAGCTACATGATACATATCGAAGATACATTCTCACAACAATAGTCTGACTTAGTGTGCCTGCTACGAAAAGATTTTGGATGTCCATAGAGGCCCCCTATCAAATTCCACTGCCACAGTAATGAACCAGTATTTACGGCCACAATTCCACTCACTGGTAACAGATTGCTATAGTTCATTTTCCAAAAGTTCTTAATCTGTCAAGCAATCAAAAAATGTTACAGTAATAGTGTAATTTACTCATGCCTATTGCCTCCCGCATTACTGTGGTACTTCAAAGGATACTTTGTAGTGTCCGTTTTAATGCCAGTAACATCCCCAGCTTGGTTACACACCTGTGTAATAAATCATATTTTCTTTTCAACACTACATTACTTCAATAAAAAAGCACACGACCGTTTATCAAAAAAGTTACAAGACACGCTAGGAAAACAACATGGCATTCAAAATGAATATGACATTACACAAGCATATGATGGTAAACAAAGCAAAGAAAAACAGAAGGAAGTGCAGAATGTGAGTTACAGTAAGTGGATACATTTGAAAAGTCCAGCAGTAAAGACAAGTGTTGTATTCTCAACCAAAATGTTCTCTACAAGACAGAAGCTTTGCTAGAAACTGGATTTACATTTGCACTACTTATGTCACTTCTTTTCTAAAAATGAACTCCAATACTACATTATGGATCTCATCAATTCTAAGTTACCCTTACAGAATGCATAACAGCACCCTAAAGTTGCATTTTTTTTTTCTTTACTGATAACTGTAAAGGGTCGCTCCATTTGTACCTTTTGCCCAAGGCACAGTGACCCCAAGACTGGTTAAATAAACTAAGGTATGAAAGCTGAATGATAGGAAGGCAAAGGTTCCACTGGAAATGTCAGATGGAACTTCTGTACCTTTTTGTACAAAAGTAGCTTAGGATCCTACCCTTCCTGCAAACTTAATGGAACCAAGAAGTGCACACGGTGGTAGTTAAAGCTCTTGAGGTGTCTAGGAAGGAAAGTTAATATTCTACTATTCTGCTCTGAAAGCCATGTCTGTAAGGAGAAGGGAGATCCCACCTCAGATCCCTGGAACAACAGGCCCATCAGCCTAACGAGTTTAACTTGCAAAACCACACATGGAACATATATTCGATTTAATAAGCTCTGATATAAAACTCATTATTGCTTTAGACCAGGAACAAAATTATTTTGTCCAGAGGAGATCATGTTTATCTAATTTAGTAAACAACTTCAAGAAAGTCACTGAAGCTGTAGTTAGCAGCCATGCAGTTCAAAAAACAAACCTACATCTGGTAGCTTCTTCATTCCTAATGCTGTAAGTGTAAACGAGATTAAAGGCCTAAATTTTTATTATTTATTCACATTTGTTAACCGGGTAGTGTCTGACTGGGTTGAAAAAAAAACGTTTTCAGTGGAGACCCGGGGAGTAAAGCTCCACAACAAAAAGAACATTATTAAGGTACAAGCAGTAAACTTAGTCAAAGTAGTACATTGCTAACAATATGTAAATAAGCTTTACAAAAATATTATAGCAAAATATAATAACAGAAATCCACTCAAGATTACAACTGCTGTTTCAGTTAAAATATCTATAGACCTACTAAGTGCAGGGTGGAATCAATGAATCACTTCTGGGTTTCTTTCATAACTATCAGATATGAAAAACCTCTACAAAATTAACCAAAGAATAAACACCTGCCTGAAGCCTGCCTACACCTAATGATAACAGCATACAGGGGCATGGCTTTGTTGAAATAATCCTAACTGCGAACACTGGCTCTAAATGATTGTCATTGTAGAAGTGACATCCCAACCCATGTGCAAAAATGAAAAAAGTGGGTTGTGGAAGGATGGATAGATGGATCAGAAGCAGAATAACAAAACCTTCAGTTTTATAAACACTGCATAAAATCGTAAAGAACTAGCAGAAAATACAGAAGAAATGCCATACTACTGCAAGGCAACATCAAAAATTACAAATTAAAAAGGAGTCAGAATCACTTTAAACTCCAAACAGCAGGATGACAGCTCTACAGTACCAGAACAGTAATACAAGACTGTAGGAAATCTGCAGACTGGATGCTGTCACAATGCACCATGGCATATAGCATTTTACTTTTGAAAGCAATCCTCCCATCACTGACCACAGTCAAACACACATGCGGACATCACAGAGTTAAAACAAATGAGCACTGCTACTTGCATATGTTAGTTAATATTACACAACATGCAATGTTGACCTTACTTACAAGAACACCCAACTGCCTTGAACAGCAAGTATAGCAAAACGTAATTCAAGATCTTATATGGAAATATCTCACAAAAACATCTAATGAAGAACCTTCTTTTAGCAAGCACTATAGCTTCTGTTGGTGTTAAGTATCAATCTAGAAGGATTTATTAGATAAAATAAAATCCTGAGGCCAGCTTTGTAGCAAAGATGGATGGAATGTCATTTTCTACCTAGATACCTTGGTTCAAAGAGTAGCTTTGGTTCTTAAAATTCAAGCTAGGGAGCAAGGAATGATGAGGTTTGACTGCCCACCACTCCCTTTGGCGAAGAATTGACCGGAGGTGGTTCCTAAAAATTATATCATTCAGTGAAGTGAGTATTTTATTTTTATTTATTTACTAACTTACTTTTCCTCTGTCAACTGGGTTAGTGGCCTCTTATCAGGCGAGACCCCAGATGGTATTATACTACTATGGGAAATTTGGCCAGGGCATTGGGGTACTTTCCTTACACTTTTAGCTAGGCCCCATGGTATCTTTACATCTACCTGAGCTACCATCAACTCAAAAAGATGGGTCTCTGTTTAATATTTCATCCGAAGGAAGATGTACCCAGGAGTGTAGACAGCACCCCATAATGCTGCACTGCAGTGTCAACAATCCAATCACATGGAGTGGAAATAACCTGCCTTGAACCACCCAGTATAGTGCAGTTATCTTGGTACATGCAGAAGGATTTGTAGTGCTTAAAATATTCCCCTCTGCCTCCTCATCCCCGATGGCTGGCTGGATAATGACCTCACCAAACTATATGTTCAGAAGTGATGCAGATGGTTGACAGGCACAAGATAAACAAAAAAAGAAAAGAAAATCCTCAGTTAAGTGGTTACTTCAGCAGCTAACATGAATACTCAGATGTCAAAATGGGTCTGAAGCATCAGAAGCCCACCTAGAAAAGGAAAGATGAAGTTTAAAGTGACTGCTGTTCCTAGAGACTGAGGAAGCAATCTGTAAGCAGGATTCCCACTGAAGGCCTGGGTCCATCATGTCTTAGTGGTCTACACATGATTCAAAGGGAGGTAATTCTTCATTTTCTCCAGCATGGGGAAATGTGCTGTTCACAAGAATGAAAGCTTCTTAAATAAATCTGTTATCCAATATGCCAATTTCACCCATATCACTAAAAGGTGGCTGCTGGGGTCCACTAATAGCCCATGACCTGATCCAAGCAAAAATGGGAAAATACAACACTGGATAGGTGGTTTTCAATTTAGAAATTTGATCGCCACTGCTGTTCACAAAAGGTATAATAAATATAAACAAATCAATACTGAAAAATACAATGCCCACTTTAAAAAAGTTATTGTAGAATTCTAAATGCAAACTAATTCACCTGAGCATTTTTTTAATAAAGCTGAATATCAAAATGGCAAACACTCTTGTATTTTCAGTACAGAACAATTAATCTGATACTTTAAGTGACATGCGACAATGTAAAAGAATGATTTTTAAGGAAATGTAAATAACACTTCATTATTTACCAGTTTCTGGATAAAGTCATCAACTGCCTGGCCTGCCTTCACTAGCATAATGATCCGACGAGGTTTCTTCAACTTTGAGACCATCTCTTCCAGAGAGTGGGCACCTATGACCTTAGTGCCTTTAGCTTCATTTGCCAAGAATTCATCCACTTTGGACACTGTTCTGTTGAATGCACAAACCTTAAAGAGAAACACAGTTTAGATGGCATCATTCATATTTTCTAATCACAGCAGACGGTATAGAGATGTAGACTCTGGTTTTATTAACACTGCACTCACAACCTGTACAGTCAGAAAAACTCTTCAAAACAATAAAGAAATATGATGTAAAATAAACTACAGTGCTACCACATACTGCTACAGGTTATACTAGGTTGCAACTAAGCTTAGTGTATCCCTCGAATCCAAAGAACCAAACCGTCTGTAATAAAACGGTGAGGAATTCTCTGCAAATCATTTAACCAGATAACAGCTTCCAGAATCTTCAAACAAATGAGCATTTTACACCCAAGGATCTTCATCACATTTCCAGATGTAGTAATAAAAAGCATTTGCTTTGTGTTTTATTACCTTTGACAAGATAGTATCCCATATAAGTATCCAAACATACTGAGGTCATGGAGAAGGTGCCTGTAGTTTTCAAAACTATCTACCTATCTGCCTACTTACCTATCTTAGCCAGGATAGTCCAGCAGGACATACCCCATTTTCAGTTGAGGCCTGGGAAGAATTCTCCAACCAACAGAAATTAAACACAATCCAAGAGACAACATAAAAATAAAATGCAACAAAGTACACACAAACAGCAATGTAAATTTCAAGGCCAGTAAGTATAATGATAACTCGATAACATAAAATCAGCATTGGGAGGTCAGACATCAAAGGAAAGAACACTAGCAATTAAATAAACAAATAAATAAGAAAACAACGTAATCTTTATACAGTACCATCTCTTCCAGAGAGTGGGCACCTATGACCTTAGTGTCTTTAGCTTAATTTGCCAAGAATTCATTCACTTTGGACAGCTGCGACCGCCATGAACATGTTCTTACAAAGAAGATATCCTCATGTCAATGTTATCATCTCCGACTACCAAGCTAATAGCCAAGCAAACATAGAAGCTTTGTCAGAAAGACCACTGCTGTACATTTTAACACTGAGAAGTTAATAACCTTCCTCTTTCAAATGGGTCTATATTACATTATCGAAAGATGAGTTCACTAAACACATCTTTATTGACACATAAATATTGACCTTTTCAAATGCCGAATCGCCACTTCAGCAAATCGTTCTGCCAAAGACAAACAAACCAAACTTTCACACCCTACATAGTAGGGAGCTTCACCCCCCCCCACCCCCTAACTAAATATACCAATTCCGAGATCGCACTACAGTGGGGAAAAGGGCAAATCCCTGAAGACAGCCAAGGGATTTTTCCCCTGGGAAAAAATTTGCTGAAGTCGCCGTCCGCCATTTCAAAAGGTCAATATTTACGTGTCGATAAAACGTGTTTGGTGAACTTTGACATCATAATATAGACCCCTTTCAAACACAGCATGGTTTCAGACCTCACCACCCCCTCCTTCACTTCACCAACACTATAAACCAGCATATTGACAATGGTAACCTGGTGTCAGCTGTGTTCCTAGACTTATCCAAAGCTTTCAACACTGTAACACACCAACATTTACTCACTGAACTCTCTTCTATAGGTCTCTCTCAATCCTCCCTTAAGTGGTTCTTTAGTTATCTATCTGTAAGTCAACAAGCAGTCAAATGACAACAAGGTCTCTATCTTCCAGTTACTATATGTGTCCCTCAGGGCTCCATACTAGGACCCCCCCCCTTTTTATAAACAAGCTTCATACTGCCATACAGCAAGCAAAATACAGTGCAATTTGCAGATGATTCAACTTTAATATGCATTGTCCCCACAATATCCACACTACACGAAATCACCCAAATTTCTTTCTCTTCAATCAAAACCTGTCTGTCAAATTCAAACCTTCTCCTTAATCCAAATAAAACAAAAACTGATGCTCTTCACCGCAAAACATTATCTCAATCAAAAATGATCTTCCTTGTTTACATCAGAAAACAATACTAAAATTGAGGTATTACCACAGACTATATTACTGTACATTGTAACAGATGGCAATCTTAAATTTGATCAATATATTCTTCAGCCAATTAAAAGGACCCACCAGAAAATTGGTTCTCTTTACAGGGCAATTATGCTTGCTGTTTCATGAGAAATGTAACTTATTTTTCTGAGAACTTTCAGAACTTCACTTTTTAATATAAATGTACTGTGGTGGAGCTCTTCTCCCAGGCCTTTGCTGAAAATGGGCTCTGCCCAGTCAAACTTTCCTGGTCAACAACGTCAAATAAACACATTTCAAGAATGAGTGGCTATAGTATTGCCAAGACAAAAGGCATCAGTAGCCACATATACCTCAGCACTGTGTTCCAATAACGCATTTAGCACAAACAGGATGTTGTAGTGAACAAATGACTAAACAGAAGTCAGGCTAAATCTCCCCAGAACCTTAAGTCACACTAGAAGCATTCCAAGACAGTCAATGGCATGTGGGGCATTGCAAGTGAATTAGAGCTGCCATTCCCTGAGGCTTCTTGGTGGTTTCTTTATTGCAAGTGCAAGACTGGCTACACTTACTGCACTCTCTACATTCAAACTAGGAACCCTCAGTATGTTCACAAAGCCAGGCAGATAAGATTACAATTTGTTATTGGTGAAAGCAACAGCTGAATGCCTGTTGGCCAGAAGTGACATGCAAAGGATTCTGTTATCTGAAGCCGTCAAAGGGAACTTATGCTGTGGCAGGGAGTATGTTTTAAGGTGCAATATTAAATAAATTTTGTCACTAGGACTAGCCGATTGCGATATTTGTATTTACATGCTTAACAATAGCAAATTACTTAAAAGTTAAATAAAAGCATGAATTGTCTGGCATAAGGTTAGTTTATTTACAACTATAAAATGTTTTAACAGCAATCAGTGGTGAAATACGAAGTGCACCATGCATAGAGATTATTACTATGTAAAAAATAAACTGTGGTATTAATAAAGTGTTTGCATTACTTAAAAAAAAAATATCATCCTTCCAATTTTCAATATGTCAACTATATGAATATATATGCATGTGACATGAAATGTGCATTACAATGGGAATTTCTTTTGTTATACCGCTTTCCACCATAGAAGCTCCTATGCCCATGAGGTCAATCCTTACTATTAATGCTAATATTTTTTAGATCTGTACCTTGTAAAACAGCTGCATTTTACATAGCTGCTGTGCAGTAGTAATTGCAGTGTCAGTGGCATGACAGGTAACACATACGCCTTTGGTGCAGAAGGCTGTAAGTTCCAATTCCACACCAAGTAAATGGATTGCTGACACTGTAGTGCAGCTTAAGGAGGGTGCTACACTCCTATGCTTGTCATACTTTGAAAGATTTTTTTTTCCTCTGTTTTTTGCTCCGACTGCCTTTTCCCGCCTAAAAAGCGAGTTTCTAATTGATCTGTGCTTGAAAAAGTTTTAATTGTATTGCCTTCCTGCTTTTTTTACAGTTTTGCACTTGTTATATATCATTCTAAGTTGTTTTTGTATTGTATAACTGTTGTAGGCTGCACACTAAAGTGTGCTAGCTTGTTTATAGCATTTACAGTGTTTTCTGTGTGTTTTTCTGCTGTTTCCTGAAAAAAACAAACAAAAAAAATATTCTCTTTTCCCGCCTTTGCTGAACTAGATTAGTCCAGATTTCAGGCTTGCTGAATTCCGGACTGTGGTATAGGTTCCTGTGTTGCCCATATCCTTACTTGGATAGGAGGAAGCTTCTCTGTTCACCAGTGAGAGTGGGGAGCTTTGAGCAGCCTATCTGTCCCTGGAGGAGTGGTCTCAGCTCAGAAACTAGTAGCTTATTGGCCGTTTTGGGTCAATTCCTCTCTCTTTCAGTTTCCCTGCTTTAAAACCCGCACTTGCGCAGTTTTGCACTAGTATACAACTCAGCACAGCTCCTCGTGGTGTCCTGCAGAGTGATACAGGCAACAGAAAGACCTAAGAGAGACTTTTCCAGATTTAAGTATTTTTTCTCTGTTTTTTGCTCAGACTGCCTTTTCCCGCCTAAAATGCGAGTTTCTAACTGATCTGTGCTTGAAGTTTTAATTGTATTGCCTTCCTGCTTTTTTTTTACAGTTTTGCACTTGTTACATATCATTCCAAGTCATTTTTGTATTGTATAACACTAAAGTGTGCTAGCCTGTTTATAGCATTTACAGCATTTTCTGTGTGTTTTTCTGCTGTTTCCTGAAAAAAACAAAAAAATTATCTTTTCCCACCTTTGCTGAACTAGATTAGTCCAAATTTCAGGCTTGCTGAATTCCAGACTGTGATATAGGTTCCTGTGTTGTCCATATCCTTACTTGGATAGGAGGAAGCTTCTCTGTTCACCAGTGAGAGTGGGGAGCTTTGAGCAGCCTATCTGTCCCTGGAGGAGAGGTCTCAGCCCAAAAACTAGTAGCTTATTGGCCGTTTTGGGTCAATTCCTATCTCTTTCAGTTTCCCTGCTTTACAACCCGCATTTGTGCTGTTTTGCGCGATTTTGCACAAAGAGCAGCATCGGGCAGCACCGCTTATACAGGTTTAAACTATTCCTGGCTCCACAAAGTCTACTCTTCACTTTTTCCCTTAGAACTGTTCTAACTCTCAAAGTAAGCACTCTATTTTCATTCTAAAGCCCTGCACTTGCTCTTATAAGTAATCTTACAAGTAAACACTAAAAAACTAATGTACTACATCCTCTCATACTCTTTATAAGTACTAGGCTCCCTATTGGTCCATTCTGATCAGTCAAAAATCAGTTCCTTATACTTCTCTGGCATGTCCTAAAGTCAGTTTCAGGTTTACTCTCCAGTCCAGCTAGTGAATCTGGGAATCTTGAGGCAATGTTACAATTGCCTTATGTACACAGACCACCCTCTCCTCCTCCCAACAAGCTCAAATATATGCAGCTAAACTGGAAGCTGAGCTCTCTCAACCCAGGACTGGCACAGTCAGGAGGAGAAGGAAACCACACACACCACAAATCCAGTCTCACATAGACCTATCGTATCAGCAAACCAAACACATAAACACACAAAAACATACTCGGAGGCTCTAAATAAAAATCTGCCAAAGCAGCAGAGATCTCCAAAGCAGACATCCAAGCAACCGCTACCCCACAACAATACCCACATATCACATAATTCACAAAGTCAGTGTGCCACACAGTCAAAGCCCTTAAGGCTATAAACACACCTAATACACTTGCAATAGATGACTCTATTGTCAGACACACTGACGTCCCACTCACCAGACTGAACAAGGAGAAGGTCACTGTAAGCTGCCTGTCGGGTGCCAGGATCCGCCACATAACACAAGCACTCAGGTCTCTCCAAAGCAAGTACAAATATGACTCCATCATTGTCCATGCTGGTGTGAATAACCTGAGACGTACCTCCCTGCACTATATGAAAAGAGACATAAGAGGAGCTCTCTGATCATGTAGCCCAGGCCAGTATGACCCTGACCTTGAGTAGCATCTTGCCCTCGCCAAGAATGATGCCACAGTATAAAGACAAAATGATCAATTTTAACAATTGGCTAAAGTATTGGTGTCATTCAAAGGGGATCCAGTGTCCGTCAGCCTGGGAAGACATGCTCGACAAGTCACGTTGCTTCGCTAGGGACGGCTTGCACCTGTCACCTCTGGGCTTTCGAATACTGGCTAAGGCTCTTGCCATCACCATATTGCCTTTTTTAGGCAAGGCTCAAAAGACAAACCCACCTCCATAGACAACACAAGAAAAAAAAAAACTAAGGGTAATGCTGCTCAATGCCAGAAGTCTAAATCTAAAGATGCACACACTCTAGGCTCTCCTCACTATGGAGAATATCGATATCTGTGCAGTAACAGAAACCTGGTTCAAGGCTCCCGAGAGCACCCCAGCACTACTAGGTTATACCTCATACCATGCTTTTTGGCCCCAAAACTCGGACAGAATCACAAAAGGAGGGGGTGTATCCATATTCATCAAAGATACCCACACCTCCAGGTTAGTGGCACTGCACGAAGCATTGGAGACCATCCATGTGCAACTAACAGTGGGCAAAACTGCTTTTCAGTTTGTAGCCTGCTACAGACCACCATCCCAAACTCAGGAACCACACTCGGCATTCCTGAGAAGACTGGAGAATATGAAGGTCTCTCCAAATACCATAATATTGGGTGACTTCAACTACACAAACATTGACTGGGAAAACTACTCAAGCCCCAACACCCTAGCCCAACGGTTCCTAGAATTTATAAACTTAAATGCTATGGAACAACTGGTCACCACTCCCACAAGAGGGGACAACATATTGGACCTGGTCATCACCAACATGGGGACTCTATGTTCCACACCAGAGGTAACCCCCTCATTGGTAAGATCAGACCATAAATTAATCTCACTGGACATCCATATCCTGTCCCCACTCCCAGCCAAGGAAACCACGGTGAAAAGTTTCTCAAAAGCAAACTTCAAAACCGAGGTGGAATCCTTCAAAGCCCCTAGGCCAGTGGAAAATACTGCCCAAACCGCAGAATCCTTTACAAATGCATTCTATGGACACCTACAGGAATGCATGGATCGTGCTATCCCAAATAAAACCAAGACTCACTCCTCCAAAGGCAGGAGACCTGTCTGGTGGACCCCGGCCATAAATAAGCTATACAACAGAAGGAGGAAGCTACTACATGATACAGCAAAATTCCAAAAAGGGAAGGCATCTCTGATCAGTACTAACAAGCAACTATGATCCCTCATAAATCATCCAAGGCCAGCTTCGAAAGAAAAATTTCACAAGACACTAAAGATAATCACAAGGCTTTCTTTAGTTATGTCAGGAATCTGGGTGGCAACTCCCAGATATGCTCTGAGTTAGTGCAAAATGACAAAAAATACACTGAACCCACAGACATTGCCAACATCCTGGCAGACAGGTTCAGTGCAAACTTCTCCCCCCTTCCCCCCTAAAACAGCAAATGTCCATCCCAACAGAATGTAGCCTCCCTGACATCACAGATGCACATCCCAACAGAATGTAGCCTCCCTGACATCACAGATGCACAGGTGAAAGCTGCCCTCTCAAAAGCAAAAAACACAGCATCAATGGGACCAGATGGTGTCCCGGGCTGCGTCTTACATGAGCTCCAAGAAAAACTGAACCCTCACATAAAGTCACTGTTCAGTCTCAGCCTTACTGCAGGATATGTACCCAAAGAATGGCATACAGCAACAGTGGTCCCACTCCACAAAGGTGGTGCTGCAACGGACCCCGGTAACTATTGCTCCATAAGCCTGACTAGTCTGGTCTGCAAAGCTATGGAGCGTATCATCATGGAACTCATAAACAAAGACATTGGGAACCTCCAGACACTGGATCCTAGCCAATTCGGCTTTGTTAAGGGCAGATCTTGCCTCTTAAACCTAGTTGACTTCTTTGAAACAGTTACTAAGGCCATAGATTAAGGGAAGGTAGTCCACACAGCCTACCTGGACCTCGCAAAAGCCTTCGACACAATACCCCACTTGGGCATCATAAATAAGCTCACCAGCTTAAATATCAACCCCTATGTCACAAGATGGGTTGCAAACTGGCTCAGGGATAGAACCCACATGGTCAGAATTGCAGGTGCCATGTCATACTCAAAACCAGTTACAAGTGGCGTCCCACAAGGCTCAGTCCTGGGACCTCTTTTGTTCGGTATATACTTCTCTGAGGTACAGGCTAACATGGGAGGACTATGGCTGACCAAGTTCGCAGAGGACTGCAAACCATAATCGACTCCCTGGCTGACACAAGCATCCTCCAAAAAGGACTCACATAGACGGATACCTGGTGCCACAGCCACGGCCTCAAGCTAAATGCCAAAAAGTGCATAGTCATCCCCTTTGGGGAAAAACAAAATGCCCACAAATTACCACATAGGTGGTAATCCATTAAGTACGGAAGAAGTAATTAGGGATTTGTGGACCCAAGTAGATAGTAATCTCTCCTTTGACAATCACGTTGCCAAAGTGGTTAGAAAGACCTTCTATATAGCCCACCTTATCACAAAAGGGTTCACATCTACATCAAGAGAGGTCATTGTGCCCCTCTACTCATCACTCATCAGGTCCATAATTGAATACAATGCCCCCTTTGGGATGTACCTTACCCGACACCTGCAACAACTGGAGAGACCCCAAAAGTACCTCACCAAGAGGATCAAGGGCCTCAAACAGATGCCCTATGCAGTTCAGCTAAAGAAACTCCAGCTCTACTCAGTTGCTTACCGCCTACTCAGAGGCGACCTATGCCTGACGTATAAAGCCATGTCCAACCCAGAATTAATGGACATGCTCCACCTCAGGAAATCCAAATTCCTTAGAGCTACATGCTCCAGGGACTTAAACCTCAGCACGGCAATAAATAGGACATGCTGGAGTGACAGATTCATATCCCATAGGCTCCCCTCACTCTGGAACAGGATCCCAATCCATATTAGGCAGAGCCCCTCACTGACCCTTATTAAGAGAAATCTTGACGAGTGGATGGGGGATCGTAAGTTTACACCTGGGATCTCTTCTATGTCCTTGCTAGACAGAGGCACAGTAAATTAACTTTAAAAGGGCTATCTTCTGTGACCCTAACTAATCTAAAAGGGAGGCGAAAGCCAAACACACTCGGGCTAGGCTTGTAAATGCCCCAGGGCAGATAGCCTAGTATCAACCTATGAACCTAAGAGATGTAAAACCGAGATCCCATCTGCTTGACTTGGTGATCTCTCAGGTGGATGTAAAAGGATCCCATGGCACATATTAAAAATAGTAGAGGAAGTTCCCCGAGCCCTGGCCGAATTTCTTTTAACAGTGGCAGCATCACCTTGGATCTCCCCTGAAAACAGACACTAACCTAATGGGATTAACCTGGTAAACAAAGGATAAATACATACATACATACATACATAAATAAATAATATTCTGAAATTTGTTCTTGCATTTATTCACATTTTGTTGTCTATTAATCATGCTTATATTCTAGTGTATGTTTTAGGCTTATACTCGTAACAATGACTATATTCTGATATCTGTTTTATTTCTTGCATTCCCCTAAGTGGCCGAAGTTACCACCAAAGAGGGTCCACAGACCAGTTCACTTACCTACTTAACAAAAGAAAATAAATACAGAAATGTACACAAACTTAAAAAAAAATACCACAGCGGCTTTTCCATGTAGCACATTAAACCATTTATTCAGTGATCTAAACCAGATAAAATTTTCTTTCCGAGTGCAGTTCAAGAAAACAGTCTGTCTTTTTTGAAGTGGACTAAAGTTGGTCCACATCTCAGAGCTGAACTTCAGAGTGAGCATTTTCATGACTCAGCAAATTCTAGTCATGAAGGCCCCTGCATGTTTAACAATTCACCTTTGATGTTAAATGTTAGACAACAGACAACATCGCTGGCATTGCATCTAGAAGAATCAGGTGGGATACAGATGTACGCAAAACTGAGAGTTAACAGTACTGAAGTCAAAAAGCACATGCAAGTCGTGCTGCATGGATTTTAGATGCTGTAAAAGAGAAACACAGCATGTCAGTGAGTCCTAATAAATTGTCGTCACTTTCCTTCTCTCTTCAATTACTCGCCACATCTGCATTTTTGCAGCCTTGTGGAAGGACTTCTGAGCTGTTTATATGTGGATACAGCCATGGTATAGTAAGAAATGTGCGACTTGTGAGCTCCGCCTCTGTGGAGCCTTACTTTGTTGCAAACACTACAGGCATTGATATATACTAGTTTTAAATCCCTTACAGACTTTTGAACAGAAGTTCTGAGAGCCAGAGAGTACTATACTGTCCAGTCCAGATCCAGTACAGGGATGGAAATTACGACATTTTAAATACAGATGTTCTCCTCAAGAGAATCCATGAGTTCTCCTCAAGCAATCAATACTAACTTTTTTGTATTTCTTCCCCAAGTTATTCTGAAAAAAAAATTGACGTAACTTAGAAATAACTTCGATAAGGAAACACTGAAACATGCATGCAACAAAGAGTATGGATCTCGTCTTTAAAAATGTAACAAAAGACAAGACAGTTGCTGTGGCCTAAAGAGAGATAAAACTGGACACTGAATCTTCACACACAGTACAGGCAATGTAAAGGTTAAAATGAAGACAGCCTGTGACAGAGGAGACCCATGACATTTAAAAGAGCACATTATTAGTTTTGGTTAAAGATAATGACAGAAGTGAGGAAGCTAAGGAGGGAGGCGGCTGGGACAAGTGGAAAAGATACTGTCCACGTCTTAACAGCAGCTTATCCTAAGGTTTCCTATGAATTTCTACTAATGTTTTGTTTTTGCTCACTAAAATTTGAAGAGAGAAAAGGAACCTTAAAAATCAGACAGTTCAAACAACTGTTAAGATACCTTCATTACATCCAGAATATTTTGTTTCATTTATTCATTTATTTGTTATCCAGGTAAATGAGCTACTCTCATTAACACTTTTTAGCCACAACCTGGGCCAAAAGGGTAATAGTAAATGTAATATAAATGAAAACGTCAGAGAATCCAGTCATCCAGCATGTTTCTTGGGAGGAGGGAGTAAACTGCAGAAGACAGACGGACTCAGGGAAAAAGTGGTAACTCTATAGAGTGGCAGAACAGCAGATTGAGCTGTGTGTATGTAACCACTGATTCACAATGCTGCCCATATAACATATACTGTAAAATAATAAAGGCTGTCCGCAAAGTGGACTTTTAATTAATAAGTTACATACAATAATACTATGAATTCATACAATTTTCCAAACTTCACACACTGAAGGTTGATATATTGTTTCTTTTATAATTTCTACCTTTGAGCTATTCTCATCTATAGCCAATTGCTGTGAAACTTTAGATAATAAAATAGATCATGCTTAGGCCAATATTTACATTTCTCATTTTCATAAACTGTATTGTTCAAAGTAGGAATGCTATATTTTATCTGACCAGTGCTAGCTTCTCCCCCTGAGTTGGGATATGAACAATTTTCCATACCATAGTAACATATTTCCATGCCAATAACATCCACAGGAAAGGAAAGAATAACACAAATAACAAAAGGCATTAATATAATCACACTTTCTAAATCAACAGATCAGAAAAAGGTGGACTTGAAATCAGAAGTTGCTTAATAAAACGTACTCAAGAGATGGGGGTTGGTATAATCGTTAAGGTATTTACCTCACAGGCACAAGGTAGAAGGTTTGATTCTTTCCCTTGGTCACTGTATGATTATTGGCTAGACATACAATCGTCTGTAGATTTATTTCCTAGTATTTACCTACAATCCTCAGAGGGATAGGACTGCAAGAACGTTTTACTACAGCAGATCATCACTAACAGGTAGCTTCAGTCATGAAAAACACCAACAGTGTTGTTTTCTGGTGTATAAAATGCTCTATATAGAACAACTTCAATGTAAATTTGATAAAAGAAGACGAGAATATTTTATGAGGCAAGAGATTTTATTATTAGCCAAGATTTTCTTATCCAAGTTATCTACTAAGAAATTTCAAAAATTTAGCAGGGATGTTCTTTCAAGAGCTCTTAAATGATCATTAATAACAGGCATCTCTATTTGAACCTCCATTGCCTAACTGTGTGACTCTGAGCAAGTCAATTAACCAGACAGCGCTCCCAGGCTCAGTCTGCAAAAGGTCCATAGACATCAGCGATCTAACATGAAAGCAAGTGCAAATAAATAAAAATAAAATAAAGTGCAAGTACTGTTTTTGAATTCTGATCAACAGTGTGAGATTATTTTATAGCAATGCTGCAGGAGACACTTTTGGAAAGAAACAAGCATGTCAATTTGACAAGATTTCAGCATGGATGTTCAGCAGAATATCAGGGACAAAAGAAAAAAGTGAGTAAAATGTCTTTCAGCTTTTCCCGGTTAGAGGTCGCTACAGCAGAGCACCGGTCTGCAGACTGATTGGTAGCGAAGTTTTTACAGTGTCGAGTTGCCAGCCCTGCGCCCAACCTTCATAGAAGGCACATCCACACCTACCTGCATGTCTTTAATGCTCACTCAGCTGCAATGAGGACATGCAGACTGCTTATGCTAATTGCTGGAGGAGTTCCAATAGTGACAGAAGAGGGGGGGGGTAGTTATGGCAGATTTGTGATAGTCAGGGGCTACTGGCAAGGGAGGATGATTACACTGGCATGTATTTATATTCCACCAAAACCTACCGTTACAGAGCTTAAGTAAATTTTGAGAGAGGCAATGCGCTTTCAGCAAGGAATATTACTTACAGGTGGGAACTAGAACTTGATTTGCAATAGTGAGGATGTATCAGTGGGACCTAGAAGGAAAAAATATAACAAAAGTGGGAAGATTTCTGAAGGAATTTATGAAAATATTTGGTATAGAAGACGTGAATTCAGCAGTAAGAACTCTGACAGAATTTATATATCATTCTTCATTGAACACTAATTGGGTTAGAGTAAACAGAAATTATATTTCACAGGAACACGTACATTTAACTGAAAGCACTGACACATCCAATAAATCTTTCAGATCCTGTACTGATAAAAACTAAGAAAAAATGCAATGTAATGAAGTAAAAATGTGACATGGGCGCTTTCCCACCTACCTGTTAAGAAGGCAGGAAGTTAAGGAATGGGTAGTGGAAATTATTCAACAGTTATTAGTTACAACTCCAGAGCACAAAAACATTTAGCAGAATGACTTGGGCAACAGAAAGCAGAAAGGGCTGCACCAATCTTAAGGAGCCTATAACAAGAAAAGTGATCAGAAACACTGTATAGATATTAGAGATATTTCAGAAATTTTATGAAATTTTGTATAAAGCAGAGAAATGTGGAAATCTAGAAAGAGCACAAATGGAAATATTTAGGAAATATTTAATTATGCCGAGATTAGATGAAGATGAGGTTTAACAACTAAAAGTTAAGACAGGTGGAGATGAGCTAAAATTATCATGCATAACCAATCTTCAAGAAAGACTCCAGGAAAAGATAGCACTCCTATGGAAGCTAGGAGGGAATAGAGTGATACAGAGCTGGAAGATCTTGTTTAACAGTTGTTTATCTTAAAAGGAGGGGAAACACTAACATCTTGGAAGGAAACTGTGGTGAATGTATTACCTGAGGACAGTAAAGACTCATTAGACCCAGCTTCATATAGGCCCATTTCAATTTTAAAACACGATTATAAAGTGTTTATGTCTATACTAGGAAAAGAATGGCAAAGGTCTTGCCAAAAGTGATAGATATGGACCAATGCGGTTTTGTGGGCTGGAGGCAAATATATGACAACAATAACAGAACAGTGATAATCCAGACAAAAGCAAAATGTAAGAAAATGCCACTGCTGTCGGTGGGTCTTAATGCAGAGAAAGCATTCAACAGAGTAAGCCGAGATTTTAGGGCAATGGAAGCGTTTGGATTCCCTGATAAAATAAGATTAATTAGGAGAATATTTCAAGAAGCAGAGACAAGAATTAAAGTGGGTAGGTTCCACTCTGATAAACTGTGTTTGAACAGAGGAACCAGGCATGGGTTCCCTCTTCCCCTTTATAACTTGATTTACATTTAAAGCCATTATTAAAAAAAAGAAAAAAAAAACGGGACTCAGAAATGTAAGGATATAATTTGTATGGTAATCAAGACAAGTTGGGTTTATTTGCAGATGGCATTATTTTGTATCTGAACATCAAGTCTTTCTAGGTTATAAAATTACTGAAGATAAATCAAAGGCTATAGTCACAAATGATGTACCCATACATGAATTGGTTCATCAATATGGGGAGTATGGGTTTAAAAGGTTTCTGTTATGGCAGAAAATGTTTTTATTCCCTTTAATTTTATATATGAGTCAGACATTTTTTTTTATCAACCAGAAGGAGAAGTTGTGGACAATAATTAATAAACAGTTGAAAGAATTTATCTGGATAGGGGAAAGGCAAAAGGTAAGTGGGTAAGTTGATAATTCCAATAAAACAAGGTAGTTTAGAATTACCTGATTTTAAGGGGTATTTTATAGCTACACAGTTAAGGCTCAAATACATAACACATGCAGCAAGTTATTATTCAAAATGAGAAGGGATGATGATGAAGCAGGGGGATGTGCAAGAAATAAGAGAGAGAGTAGAATTTTGGATGCAGATCCTTAAGGAGGATAAACAACAACCATGTGGAATACCAGATTTATAAAGTAGCAGAAAGTATTCTAAGAACTAAGCAATGCAAGAATGAAGGAGAAAGGCGATTCTGCTAACAGGGATGACTGTAAGTAGTATAAAGAAAACAGGCAAGAGGCAGCTGGAATTTACTGGAGAAAAAAAAGAGACAAAGGCACCATGAGTAAATAACTAGACAGGAAAAGGTAATGGAGTGGAATGAGGCCAACAAAACGTTTGGACTGCAGGCTAGAGACTGCACAGGCAAGAGGCAGCTGGAATTTACTGGAGAAAAAAAAGAGACAAAGGCACCATGAGTAAATAACTAGACAGGAAAAGGTAATGGAGTGGAATGAGGCCAACAAAACGTTTGGACTGCAGGCTAGAGACTGCCTTTCCTACGAGGGATTGATATCAGAGTATAGGCAAAGAGAAAAGGATTGGGGAATCATAAATGAAAGACCTGCTCTGGTGGAGTTTTTAGTAGAATCTAGAACAGAAACTGCTATTAAAAAGGGATAATTAGTACAGTATATAAAATACTGCATGATAACTATACGAATCAGAGGAGGTTCAAAAAGATTGGGAAAAAAGAGACTGGAAAAGCAATTTACAAGAGAACAATGGGAGGACAAATGTATGGTTTCCACATATACAATCCAGAAGGTTTGGGATCTTTGCTTGGACAGGTTTCTACAGGTATTTTTATACCCCAAGCACACTTCAATGAATTTTTCCAAGGGTAGACAGCAAATGTTGGAGGTGTGATAGGAAAGAAAGAGTGTTTTGGGAGTGTAATGAGTTGACAGATTTTAGAAATCCCCTACAAAGTACTCTCTCAGAAATATTGGGTGAGCAAATGGCTATAATAAAGGAAATTATTTTTTTTTAGTTGAGACACAGGATATGAATTGCTTAGACACATCAAGGCCGTAAAAGGTTCACTTCTGTTCACTGCAGAAAAAGCAGTTACTTGAAAATGAAAATCAAAGCCTAAACCAACTGTATTTGAAGTACTGAATATTATAAAAGAGATTAATAAGTGGAACAGGGATTTTTAGAAACAGGAAGGAGCAAATTACATAGAAATAAATGAATACTGTGGGAACAATACATTCAGAATTACATTCAGGAGGAGGAGTAAGGTTTAAGGAAAGGTAGGAATTAAGCAATTTATGTAATGCTGGACTGATGACAGTTACAAAGAAAGAAAAGATGTGATATATAATGTATGTAAATGGAAAATGTCAATATGGTTTGTTTTCTTTTCTGTGTATGTTTGCCTATGTCTTAAGTGATAATTTAATAAAGGTGCTTAAATACATACCATAATTATTTCGGGGGGCACAGAGTCCTCATACGCATACATAGTGCTCCCAGTTGCACTCCCATATTCTCAGAATGGGTTTCAGCCTATTGGTGGCAAACACAATGTTTATGAGTAAGCTTAAATTGTTCCAAAGGACTTTACTGCTGGGTTCAACTTTGAAGTATTTTATTTTCTTCTTTGTCCTACAACAGTGACATTTTTGAGTTTTTATGAAGACCAGCTACTGTTTATGTAATTTCCAGCTGTAGAGATGAGGAAAAGAACAGTACCAGTTAGGGACCATATTAGTACAAATAAACCTCTAGTGTGCAAAATGAAAAAGCTCACAATAACTAGAAGAACAGTAGTAATGTAATATTGTTTATTATACTACTAGTTACACCTACTTACTAGTAGTCTCAACCACATCAAGGTGAATTATTCGGAAAACATAGTAAAGCATTAATACTACCTAAACGGTGGAACAGCAGTACTCAAAATGCACAAGCTGTATAACAATCTAGACTTATTTTGACAGTGTAGGGTACACAGTCCGTAAGAATATTACACGACTATGTGAGCACAAACTGCTGTACATTAGGATATTTACAGCAGAATCCTAAACGCTATTTTCTAAATCACAAAAATATCAGAGGAACCCTTAAAACATCCATTAATCAGAAAGGCAGCAGCTATTCATACAGATGTAGTTCTAAGAGAGTTAAGCCAATTTTTAAAATGCATGCTGTCCTTTATTTCATTTCTTTTCACCCTGCTGTTTTAAACTTGCAATGATGACTAGTTCCAGCTTTATACTACTACAGCATACGTAAACTGAGAAAGATGGGGGTGTTAAGGGAAGCGTATTGCTTCTGCCTTTTATTTGCAGAAATATAATTTGGCACAGGGCACAGAACTAGATCAGTAGTACAAAAAAGAGAGGTGGAGAAGCACACTGAAAAGAAGGATTGGTCATGACAACGCATCATTATCCAAATGACAATTAATGCATTCCTTCCGAACACTTTGCATACGTATCAGAGCAACATCTGCCAGCATTTCAGAATATTTCCAAGTCTGTTTCATTTACTATGCAGTTTTTATGCCTATACTTCACCTGTATGAGTGGTCTTATGACACATTCAATGGGGGGGGGGGGGCTAGCATTGTATTAGGGCAGTGCAAGTAGTTATGTTGTATGTCATGAGAAAATAAGGTACCAGATATGAACATTAAAAGTTTTCTGTTTTGGCAAAGGCGTATATGATAATATCACCCTGTTCTGAGGATTCCAGGGCATGGGCCTTCTTATTTTTTCCTATTTATGAATAAATTCTAGGAATGTGGTTTTACTTACAAAATCACACTGTTTAATCCTCAATAACTTACTAGCTGGTGTAATGGAATGCAAGACACTTTTCCTTGTTCTCTGGTTAGCTTTGACTACTTATAAATAAAATTCCTTTTGACTGCTCAGAAGGAAGTTATATGTTGGAGGTCATAGTATAAAACTAATTATTGCTTCAAGACCTTACAATGACAGAAAATAAAGGTACTAGTCCAACATTCTAATTAATGAAACATCAAATAAGAATACAACAAAAATAAATTTGTGCCACAGCACATTTTAATGTATAAGCACAGGGAAATGTTCATTTTTCTATTAAATGTCCTTATTAACTTATTTATTATTATCTTATAAACTACTTTATCTGCTAAATGACTTGCATTAAAAAAAGCATTACCTTTTCATGGTAGAGCTGGATTAGCTAGATTTAAGGCCAGTTCTGCTGGCCCTAAATGCCATGAAGAAAATGCTTCTGGGGCTTTTCCTCAATCAGACAAGTTCAGGGTGTGGTACTTGGTACCCAAACAAGAGAGGAGATACAAGGTTACTCCCTGTGCAGGAAGATGCTACTCATCTGGCATTGAGCCCCAGGAAACAATAATACATTTGTCAGTCAATAACACTTCCTCAAGTGATCAAGCTGGTAGATGCATTGAGGTACTCTTTCAGCCTTCTCCTGGAACTGCGGATTCAGAGGCTCTGCCTGATCAGGGTCTTCCAGAAGGGTAGCACAAAAGAGATGGGACTTATTTTCTACATAGGAGAAGTATGCCCCCCTTTCTTCGGCTCAGTTCACGTAGTGGGGATGCATTCTCTCTCTTTTCCCTTGCTCTTTCTCTCACATACAGGTTTGTTATGCACATTCCTGCTATTCCCAAATATTACACATTTCACTGCAAAGCTCATGAAAGGAAGACTAAAACTTATTCTTGTTGTCCACTGGTAGCTAAGATGGACATGACTTCAGGTTCCAAAATTCCTGGTAATACAGGAAACTTTTCTGGTCCAAGCCAGTAATACCCCAACCACAGAGGATGGCATAATTACAAAGTCTGTCTCTCGCTATAGACCCATGATCTCATCGCATATGAAAGCTAGGATCTCAGAGGTCAAATGCTAATAGGATACCTTCCATTTGGTAGACCTATGCCTCCAAATGGAAACAGTCTGACTGAAATCATGCTCTGTGTCATAGGCTCATAGTTCATACTAGGCTAACTACTACCAGGGTCTTTACAAGCCTAGCCATGTAGCCCAACCCAGTTGTATCCCAGAGTTCCTTGGACTCCTACATGGTGGGGTACGTTAGTAAACTGGTAACTAAGGACTATCTGGGGAGGTATGTTAGTTGGAGATTCATTTACTTACTGTTGACCTCTGTCCATCAGAGACATGGGGGCCAGACCAGGGGTGAAGTTGCAATTTCCCATCCGATGATCAGGGTTTCTTTTGAATAGGGTCAGGGCTGAACTCTACTTAGTGGGGATGGGGAGTTTATTCCATAGCATGGGGATCCTTTTGAGACACATATTGGTTCCTCCAGCAGGTTCTATTTATGTTACAGACAAAATTAATGTCCTTGGATTTAGTGTTTCTGGTGCTAGTTGTCTTCCAGATGTGCAAAGGATCCACCAGAGCTGGATCTGAGGATACCCTATACGCTACACATAGATCACCTCTCAGTAAACTGTATGAGACAGTATGCAGAGACAAGACCTTAAGGCAATCTGTGAAGGGTAGTGCATTCATATCCTGGATTTTCCTGGTGAGAAACCTTTGAGGGCATTACAACTGTTGCAAATGCCTGGTTAGATACATGCCAAAGGGGACACTGTTCTCAATGATGGGTCTGTTAAGGGCTGGGTAGAGTGGTACTACTACTTCCTTGGACCTAGATGCCATATCCTTGCTTATAAAAGTTACTCATATCAGTCTGTTTGCAGGCATTCTTGATGCATCATGGATACCTGTATAACACTTGCCTCAGTTATTCTATAGTCAGGGTGCATGTGTCAACTGTCTGAGCATATCATGACCTTGTCTTGGACTGGCTTGTGATCTAGCAGCAGTTACCTAAGCAGTCCTAGGAGGGTAGCCTCCTCTTCCTCCTTTGATGGACCACTCTGAACATCATGGCAGATTGTGTTGCCCATCTACTGTTTGAGCCCATTCTCTCTGTGGCACTAAATATGTTTCTTGGAAAATGCTGTTTCTAGTAGTCATCACCTCTGCACACAGAATCCTAGTGCTTCCTGCCCTTATAAATAGGGAACCACATCTGGTGTTAAATAAAGACAGGGTGTCTCTCGGAATAAACCCACATTTTCCTCTAAAGGTGGCTTTGAAATTGTACCCAATCCAGTTAATTAATCTCAGTACTTTCTTTGCATCAGAAGCAGCTATGGAAGATAGAGCTTATATGTCACCTGATCAAGGTCCATAAACTTAGGAAGAAAGACTATTTTTTTCATGTCCTTTGCAGCAAATAGGGAAAGTTTTATTTTTGCCAAGCAGACATTTTCCAAATAAAGTGGAGACTGATTTTTTTTTTTTCTTTGCCATCTAGCAGCTAACCAACCACTGTCAAATGCGACAGTCAAAGTTCACTCCAGTAACAGAAGAAGCCACTCTCATTGTTTGTTTAATGAATGTCTTCACCGCCATCAACTGCATCATGGCCACTTGATCTTTGATGCACACTTTTGTCAAGTACTACTGTCTCAACCACAGCTTGGGGAGTGACTGGATTCAGAAATTAATACCCCAAAGCATCAATCTAAGCTCTGTGCATTTGTTTCTCAGACTCCCCTACATCCTGGTAGAAACTGCAGCACTGAATGTTTTGGGTCTGGTGCCATATTTGCCATTTATTTGAGAGGCAAACACCAATGTGAGTTGTAACCTAGAGCTTTAACAAAAATTTACTAATACACTGACTGTATATCGATTGGTAATAACGTATAATGAATTAGCATGCCTACTCCTATACAAACTGATCTCATGTTAAATCAGGGACATTGAGGACAAAACATATTAAAGTGCACAGACCCTTCTGCAAGTATAAGTGCAAACAGGAGTGCATTGCTTCTAGTTAAGATTATGATGTCTTAACTGGAAAAAAGTATTGGATTTATTCATTACTGTTTTCATCATCTCATTACCTACTTTATCTTAATCAGCACTGAAATAAAGTTGATAATTGCTGAATGAATTCATGAGTAAGGCACACCCTAATTAATTCCTCATCTTAAACAGAAGCAGGACCTGCACAGACATTCCATGTAAGGCAAAGGTACACATTTTTTTTCTTTTGTTGTAATTACAGTGACTTATATGAGGAAGTATGATTATCAATGACAGCAGCAAGTTAAAATACATTACTGTTTCTACTACAGCAATCAAGGGAGGGGATCATGGCAGTGAACGCCAGCAAAGTCAAATATATTACTGTTGTCATTATAATGATTATGGTGGGGGCTGTGGCAGTAAATGACAGCAGCAAATTAAATGCAATGTGACTGCCTTTATAGCAATCAGGGTGGAGGAGTAGCAGTGAATGACAGCAGCAAACTCAAATATTACTGTGGCTATTGTTTATTTCACTTTTTTTCATAATCACAGAGGTGATAACAAGAAGCAGCCACAGCATCTTTTAATCACTTCTACAAACAGATTTTATGTTTGGAGATATTTTGTTTTCCTTCGCAGGAAGTTTTATTGACAAAAACGCCAGATTTTTTTCTTAACTTGCCATATATCCAAAGTACAACTCAATCCATACCTCTCAACTGGTCCAGATTCAGATTTTTGGCTCAAATTTTTGGTCAGTTCCTCATAAAATTTGTGGATTTCGGGCAAACCAGTGAGGACTGAAGATACTAAATAATGACAGACATTTGAGTTTCAGACATCATATCCTTCAGAATATGCATACTGGTGCAAAAACTGTTACTCTAGCAACTTTCTAAGTTTATAAGAGCAATATTTAAAATCTGTTTCTATTTTTGTGCCTTTGACCCCCCCCCCCATCATTTTGGCTTTGCCCACATTTCTTGCACTAAAATGTTGAGGTGTATAACTCAACCACATTTTTTAAGGTCAGTTTTTTGGCAAAATGTTTCACTTGTATAATAAATTTAAATGCTCCTTCTAAATTATTTTTTTCTCTGTTCATTGCAAGGCCATAAATAAGGGAGGCCGCCTGACAGCAAGAGGTTCTCCGGTTCGATTCTCAGCTGGGGTGCCTTCTGTGTGGAGTCTGCATGTTCTCCCTGTGGTTGCATGAGTTTCTTCCGGGTGTTTCGGTTTCCTCCAACATCCCAAAGACATGCTGTAGGTGGATTGGACACCCTAAATTGGACCTAGGTGTAAGTGCATGCATGTGTGTGCCTTCTGTGGAAGGTTGGGTGCCGGGCTGGCAACTTGACACTGTAAAAATCCACTGTCAATTATGGGCAGACAGGTGATCCGCTGTGGTGACCCCTAACCGGGAAAAGCCAAATGAAGAAGAATTGTAAGGCCATTAATAGAAAAGATGTGCAATGTCATCTTTACTAAACTGTAGAACACGTAAGAATAAGTGAATTTACTTATTGTATAAAACCTGTTTTCTATACACGAGATTGTCTGTATCTGACCTACTCCCATTTATGAACTGAATGGCTGTCATTTCTACTATTATTCTAACTGTACATTTGTACCAAAGTTGTGTCTGAAAACAGTCATTGGAGCAGTATACCCACATTGTCAACAAAGTAAAAATAAAAGTGAGGCTGTTTTGGGCCAATTTCTAGCTCTTTCAAGTCCGCCTGTATAAAACCCGCTGTAGCGTGGCATTGCGTGATTTTGTGCATAGCGCGGCATCGAGCAGCGCCGCTTATTTGGGTTTGAGCCTTGGAACTGATCTAGTTCTCATAATAAACACCCTATTCCTACGCAAAAGCCTAGCACTTGCTCACTAAAGCAATTACATAAGTCAGCACTAAAAAATTAAAAGCACTACACCCTCACAAACTCCCCTTGAGTAACTTGTTCCCCATTGGCCCTTTTTTTCAATTATAAAGGAATTCCCAATACTATTCTAACATGTCCAAAGGTCAGTTGTCAGTCTCCTCTCCGGTCCAGCTGGTGAACCTGGGAATCTTGAGGCAATGTTACAACTGCCTAATGTACACAGACAACCCTCTCCTCCTCCCAACAAATTCCAACACATGTGAGAGATGCAACCATATAGCCAAACTGGAGGCTAAGCTCTCTCTCAACTCAGTACTGGCGTAACCAGTCAGGAGGAGAAGGAAACCACACTCACTACAATTCCAGTCTCACATAGACCTACCACGACAGCAAACCAAACACATAAACACACAAAAACATACTTGGAGGCTCTAAATAAAAATCTGCCTAAGCAGCAGAGACCTCCAAAGCAGACACCCAAGCAACCGCTACCCCAAAACAAAACACGTGCAACACATAGCTCACAAAGCCAGTGTGCCGAACAGTCACAGCCCTTAAGGCTAAACAACACACCTGATACACTTGTAATAGGTGACTATCATCAGGCACACTGACGTCCCGCTCACCAGGCTGAACAAGGAGAAGGTCACAGTGAGCTGCCTATCGGGCGCTAGGATCCACCACATAACACAAGCACTCAGGTCACTCCAAGGCAAGTACAAATATGACTCAGTCATTGCCCATGCTGGTGTGAATGACCTGAGACGTACCTCCCTGGACTACATGGAAAGAGACAGAGGAGCTCTCTGAGCATGTAGCCCAGGCCGGTATGACCCTGACCTTGAGTAGCATCTTACCCTCACCAAGAATAATGCCACAGTATGAAGACAAGATTATCAATTTCAACAATTGGCTTAAGTATTGGTGTCATTCAAAGGGGATCCAATGCCTGTCAGCCTGGGATGACATGCTCGACAAGCCACGATGCTTCGCTAGGGACGGCTTGCACCGGTCACCCCTGGGCTTTCGGATATTGGCAAAGGCTCTTGCTACCCCCATAGTGCCTTTTTTAGGCAAGGCTCAAAAGACAAACCCACCTCCATAGGTATCAAAAGGGATAAGAAACTAAGAGTAATGCTACTCAACGCCAGAAGTCTAAACCTCAAGATGCACGCACTCTAAACTCTCCTTAGCATGGAGAACATCGATATCTGTGCAGTAACAGAAACCTGGTTCAAGGCTCTCGAGAGCACCCCAGCACTACCAGTTTATACCTCATACCATGCTTTTCGGCTCCAAAACTTGGGCCGAACCACAAAAGGAGGGGGAGTAACAATATTCGTCAAAGATACCCACACCTCCAGGTTGGTGGCACAGCACGAAGCATCAGAGACTATCCATGTGCAACTAACAGTGGGTAAAACTGCCTTCCAGTTTATAGCCTGCCACAGACCACCCTCCCAAACCCAGGAACCCCACTCGGCCTTCCTGAAAACACTGGAAAATATGAAGGTCTCTCCAAACACCATTATATTGGGTGACTTCAACTACCCAAACATAGACTGGGAGCATTACTCTAGCTCCAACATCCTAGCCCAAAGGTTCGTAGAATTTATAAACTCAAATGCTATGGAACAACTTGTTACCACTCCCACAAGAGGGGAAAACATACTGGACCTGATCATCACCAACATGGGGACTCTATACTCCAGACCAAAAGTATATCCCTCACTGGTAAGATCAGACCATAAACTAATCTCACTGGATATTCACATCCCGACCCCACCGCATGCCCAGAAAACCACAGTGAAAAACTTCTCTAAAGCAAATTTCACACTCCTCAAAACCGAGGTGGAATCCTTCAAAGCCCCCGGGTCTGTGGATAATGCGGCCCAGACCACAAAATCCTTTATAAACGCATTCTATGAACACCATCAGGAATGCATGGATCATGCAATCCAAAACAAAACCAAGACCCAATCCTCCAAAGGCAGACGTCCTGTCTGGTGGACCCCAGCCATAAACAAACTATACAATAGAAGGAGGAAGCTACTACATGTCAGAGCAAAATCCCAAAAGGGGAAGGCATCTCTGATCAGTATTAGCAAAAAACTACGGGCACTCATAAAATCGTCTAAGGCCAGCTTCGAGAGAAAAATTGCACAGGACACTAAGGATAATCACAAGGCTTTCTTTAGTTATGTTAGGAACCTGGGCGGGAATTCCCAGATATGCTCAGAATTAGTCCAAAATGACAAAAAATACACTGAACCCACAGACATGGCCAACATCCTAGCTGACAGGTTCAGCGCAAACTTCTCCCCCCTCCCCACCAAAAGGGCTAATATCTATCCCAGCAGAGTGCTGCCCCCCTGACATCTCAGATGCTCAGGTAAGAGCTGCCCTCTCCAAAGCAAGAAACACAGCATCAATGGGACCAGACGGTGTCCCGGGCTGCGTCCTACATGAACTCCAAGAAGAGCTAAACCCAAACCTAAAACTACTGTTCAATCTCAGCCTTACTACAGGATATGTACCCAAAGAGTGGCGTACAGCAACAGTGGTCCCTCTCCACAAAGGTGGTGCCTCAACAGATCCTGAAAACTATCGCCCCATAAGCCTGACTAGCTTGGTCTGCAAAGCTATGGAAAGGATCATCAAGGACTTTATAAATAAAGATATTGGGGACCTACAGACACTGGATCCTACCCAGTTCGGCTTTGTTAAGGGCAGATTCTGCCTCTTAAACCTGGTCGATTTCTTTGAAACAGTCACCAAGGCCATTGACAAGGGGAAGGTGGTCCACACAGCCTACCTGGACTTCGCAAAAGCCTTCGATACAATACCCCACCTCGGGCATTATAGATAAGCTCACCAGCTTAAATATAAACCCCTATGTCACTAGATGGGTTGCAAACTGGCTCAAGGACAGAACCCACATGGTTAGAATAGCTGGAGCCATGTCAGACTCCAAACCAGTTACAAGTGGCGTCCCACAAGGCTCAGTCTTGGGACCTCTCTTGTTCGGTATATATTTCTCGGAGGTACAGGCCAACATGGAAGGACTGTGGCTGACCAAGTTCGCAGATGACTGCAAACTGGGCGCCATAATAGACTCTCCAGCCGACACAAGTATCCTCCAAAAGGGCCTCATAGAAACAGACAACTGGTGCCAGAGCCATGGCCTCAAGCTAAACGCCAAAAAGTGTATTGTCATCCCCTTTGGCAAAAACAAAGTGCCCAGAAATTACCACATAGGTGGTAATCCATTAAGTACAGAAGAAGTAATTAGGGACCTGGGGACCCAAGTTGATAGCAATCTCTCATTTGACAACCACGTGGCCAAAGTGGTTAGAAAAACATTTTATATAGCCCACCTAATCATGAAGGGATTCACATCTAGATCAGGGGAGGTCATCGTGCCTCTTTACTCATCCCTCATCAAGTCCATAATTGAGTACAATGCCCCTTTTGGGATGTACTTTACCAGACACCTGCAGCAACTGGAAAGACCCCAAAAGTACCTCACCAAGAGGATCAAGGGGCTCAAACAGATGCCGTATGCTGCCCGGTTAAAGAAACTCCAGCTCTACTCAGTGGCATACCGCCTGCTCAGAGGCGATCTGTGCCTGACGTATAAAGCCATGTCCAACCCGGAATTAATGGACATGCTGCACCTCAGAAAATCCAAATCCCATCGAGCTACGTGCTCGAGGGACTTAAACCTCAGCACTGAAATAAATAGGACATGCTGGAGGGACAGATTCATAACCCAGAGGCTCCCTTCACTCTGGAATAAAATCCCAGTCCAGGTTAGGCAGAGTCCCTCATTGACTCTCTTCAAGCGGAATCTTGATGAGTGGATGGGAGATTGTAGGTTTACCCCGGGTATCACTTCTGTGTCACTGTATCAGGGCAGATAGCCTAGTATGAACCTATGAACCTATGAATAAGCTGTACAATGTAAGGATGAAAATTCAACATCAGTACTACTTATGCATTAAAGTTACAAGAATGTGTATGAAACGCCCAATACTTAAATGTCTTCTGCCAATATCACCACACACAGAAATGCGGCCTGATATCCATTTCCTTCTTGAAAGTTGGCTGACAAGACTGCAGTGACACATCCTTCCAGCAAGTGGCGCTACTTTGGCTATAAGGTTAGGTCTCAGTGTCAGAGTCAAAATAGTATACATTCATAGGTTCATAGTAGACAACTAGGGTAATAGCTCAAGAGCCTTTACAAGCTTAGCCAATTTCACCCAGATTTTACCCAATTTCCTATCCCTAGGGGAAAGATAACAAGGTTCAGGAAGCAGAGTTTTGACTATTTTTACAGACTGCCTCAGTCCATAAGGGACATGGGAGTCACCCCAGGAGTGAATTTGTGATTTCCCATCCATTGGTCTAGATTGTGCTTGAAGATGGTCAGGGAAGGGCTCTGCTTCACATGAATAGGAAGTCTATCCCAGCAGATGGGCAATCTCTGGGACACATATTTGTTTCACCAGCATGATATATTCATGTCACAGATCAGGTTTAGATCTTTGGAGCGGGTAACCCTCATGCAGTTAGTTTTGTCAATATGCAACATTTCCATCAGGGCTGGGTCAGATACTGCCTTTCTAGGGCAGGCACAGATCACCTCTCAGTAATCGGTGGGAAACTGAATACAGTGATAAGGCTTTTAATCGATTTGCATATGACATGTTGGTTATACCCTATATTTTTTTGGTGAGAAACCTCTAAGGACGCTCCAGCTGTTGTAGGTGCCTGGTGAGGTACATGCCAAAGGGTGCATTGCACTTCATGAGGGCCGAGTACAGTGGTACGATGACATCCTTAGGTCTCGATGACATTACAATGACAGCCTTAGATATGGATGTTATGTGGTGGACTGATTTATACATAAATAACAGCTATTATGCAAAAAAAAAAAAAAAAAAAATTATATACCTAAAATTAATAAAAATATTCTACTCACCACAAACCCATGATCATTCATATTCAGAATCAAATTCTGGCCCATCACTGCCAGTCCAATCAAAGCAATATCCGCTCTGAGAAGAAAAAGGAATAATTAGTAACAATTTCCATCTTACATGTCACACATATGATG